>NC_091508.1:22274523-22417023 GCF_947461875.1 Haliaeetus albicilla
CCCACAGCAGACAGTGCCGTACACGCACAGCCATCCCCTGCTGCACCTACGCAAAGCGGATTCTTCAAGTGACTGTTCCCACCGCAGAATTTGTAACAGTTTTCTGTCTGTGCTTCCAGTTACTTAAAATAAGTGTTCGGCCGCCATTACAACCTGCTTCCTTATCTCACTGTAAATGGCTTTTCTGTATGAAATAAAACACATTCTGAAGCATTTTAAATTAAGCAACAGTCAAGCTTAATATATTTTAATCACTGTATGGAAACGCAAGGACTCTTGTGCTCTAACCTCCGTTACAGCGTTTAACTGGTCCCTCTGTGCAGGGCTTCTCTCTACCCAGCAAAGCCCACCGAATCTGCAGGGGCAGAGGAAACAGTTAAGTGCGCTGATTAGGCATCAAAATCATTACAGCTTCCACACAGCAAAGAATAAACCAGGCATTCTTAATATAGGGGTGTTTTATTTAAATACAACTCAGCTATCAGCACGACTCATGTTAATCACATATTATGAAAGAAAATTTATTTTAGAAAGTGGTAATCTTTCAGTTAAGAATCTTCAACTTAACAAAAGCGTTACTGGAATCACCCTCTGCACAGCAGAGCATGTGATGCTACACATAAGAGAGTTATGAAACCCGATGTCATTAGCAACGCGCATCACAAATGCCAAGAGATTCTCAGTATTATGGGAGAGTTCTCTCCCAAGTTCTCCTGACTGGGTGAGAACTTCTACAGGGACTTGCCAGACACCAAAGGGAAAACATGATACCATTACGTGTTTCTGGCACTTATTTTAGGTGTCTGAAGAACTGCAGTGCAGATTTTGAACCGGGCTGAGCAAGAAGCGGCAGCCTGCGTTTCTAAACACCTGTTCCGAGGCTGTTCGTTCCCCTGGCATCCCTGGTTTTGTACATCGTCCTCCGCCGCACGCCGGCTGCGCAGAAGGCACACTGGCCATGCCAAAACGCCGGTGCGGGCCGCGAGGGCAGGGACAGGCGCAGCACCCACGGCCGAAGGCCTGAAGCGGAGCTGCCCCACGCCGGCCCCACCGGGCAGAGCCTGCTCCTCCTGCCCTCGGGTGAGCCCAAGCATCTCCCGCAGAGGCGGCTCTCCAGCAAAAAGAAGTACAAATGAAACGCAAACGAAAGCCAAGGGAAAGGACTGTTTCCGTTTCAGCAAAACAAACATCTTTCTCCCGCGGCCAGGTCGGTCCGTGCCAGCCGAGAGCACGGAGCAAGGGGCGGCAGGAGGAGCTCGGCACGGCTTTGTCGGCGCGTTGGCTCTCGGTACCACGACAGCAGGAGGTTTCCCAGCGTAAATACTGACCCTGCATTTTTATGTAACATATATGGTAACACGCATGTTGTATTGCGTAAATGATAACACTATAAACATCTTTATTTCAACTATTTTAGTAGAGTGCAGGTAGTATGTAAACCACTAAAATTGGCAGAATAAGCACATGCTTTAAAAAAACCCTACACAAACTTATTTAGGATTCAGATGAAGATCATTCTGCCCAGCTTAAGGGCAAAACGTTTAAATAAAAAAATGCATTCATTTTTTCACACTGAGATTTTAATCCTGGATTAATTATTTTAGACATTTTCCATATTAATTACAGCAGTATCGCTTCTTTCTTAAGTTCTTTATCTACTTTCTCTGAGTAAAGCTATTTAATACTGGAGATTGTGGAAAACATTTGTTCATGATTATCCAGACATACAGTCAAACAAGACTGAAACAAGAGCAGCATGCAAAAATGTATTTAAGGACTATCATCCCAAAATGCTGCTAAAAGCTATTAACCAGTACGTGTTAATTGCCACAGCATTCATATTAATTTTCACTTCAGGCCCGACATTGTGGAATATTTCCCCTGATACATTTTAAACAAAGTTTAATTTAAGGAACTGCTTCTATCAACACTTATGAAAATTAACAGCCAAGCAATTAGCGCTCATGAATTATCCCTTCCCCCATGCTTTCTACAGCATCATTTTTAAAACAGTTGCTACAAGAGAAATTGTTGGTTTTTAACCCATTATCAAAATTAGCCACAAGAAACCTTGTAACACTTATACAGAGGTACCACTCCCCCCAATAGGATTTTTAGCATCTGTCCAGCCAAAAATCATGTTGACCTATTTTTATTTAAATTATCACCAGTAGTCAAGTAAACTCACAAACCCCCTATAATGTCAGAAAAACTAGACTTTCTTAAATCTTCATTTTCAACTAGTAGTCATGAAAATAGAAATAAAAATATCTTGAGAAAACTCTAGTCTGCATGCAGGAAAGGTTTTTGGCCTCATAACTCAAGTTTATTCTAGAGCTGAATGATCCCTTCCTTACATTTTGATTGTGGTTTTCCAGCTTTCTTCTTTGACTATTTTGCATATCTTCAGCATCCCTTTTTTGACTGTCCTGTAACACTTCTGTGTTTGCTGACATTCTTCTGGGGATGTAGGAGCAGCCATTTGGTGGCAGGCATCTCAAAAATTGAATTGACAAGATATTTTAGTCATTAAAATTTCTTAAAGGTAGCAGAGACTTGGAACACAAATGGATATGGACTGGCTTCAGCAATGACTTCAAGGGCAACTGTAAACAGCGGCCTTAGCAGGAGTTACTCATTCAGTACATGGTTCCTACAAAGCTGAACATTTGATTCTAGCATGATTTTCCTCTATTCCAGTAACTAAATATGTCTTTGTAACATTTTTCTTACTAGTGGGAATGGCCATGCAGTTGAATAGCCTTGACACTAACACTGCACTAAATCAGTATCCTTTAAGATTAATATCTCAGGGAAAACTCATCGCCACGCTTTCCAGCAACTCATGCAAGTTACACTTGTGATTTGAAAAGAAATGTTGTTAATTTCTGTAGAATGGAAAGGTAACACATGCTTTTAAAACAATTAATGAAAGCAAGCAGGTAATGTATAGGTAAACTGAATGTTGTGAATCTCACAGTTGTGTCACTGAGTCATTAACAACACTCGTGTTTCATTTGTGGAACCTGGCTATTACTTTCACATCTGTCTTACGGTCAGTCTTATTTTCCCAACCTTATCAAAAGTCGGCAAGTTGGAACAATAAGCCATCAAAATTTGATTTTCCAAATTCTGTAAACAGAAATATACATGAACTTAGCTATAA
This sequence comes from Haliaeetus albicilla, assembly GCF_947461875.1. NCBI lineage: Eukaryota > Metazoa > Chordata > Aves > Accipitriformes > Accipitridae > Haliaeetus > Haliaeetus albicilla. The sequence continues at coordinate 22,277,690 of NC_091508.1, forward strand.
AATGGATGATAATTTAATTTGCATGCAGATAAAGGAAATCAATTTGGCCACTGATTTCTTAAGCCTTCAAGTAATTTGCTATATAAATGACAACTGAAGTAATTATAAATAACTAAAGGCTTCTTTTCATACAATATTCTTAGCAAGAGTTTTCAAGATTTATTAACCAAGATGTACAACCCACGTGATTTACAAACCATGCAAACAGATGCAGGGGTTATGTTTACTTTAACTATTTTAAGGAAAAAACTGAAGATACAGCCAAGAGTAGTTATTGTCTTAAGAGCTGAAGTTTTACAATGTACATGAAAGCCACAGATCTGTCCTGTGCAGTTGTGGGGCAAGAATCACCTGAATTCTTGAGCTGATTAGAATGCTTCCACTGCAGCTGCATTTCACAAGCCATATTCTCTACTATTTTGATAATTAATGAACTGATCAGAACAAGAAGAAATTAGACTGCTTTAAAATTTTATTATTTCATAAAATTGCAGAAGTGCTTATGAAAAAGACACTAAATCTCGCAGAAAACACCTGCAAGATGTAAGCACTTTAATAAATTGGCTTGGTTGATATTACAGCATGCAATGTTTTCTTATTTTTAATTGATTATCTTAAAACAATACATCAGATGTTGGAAGGAGAGGGCAGGAAGGACCCTGAAGAGAATGGTTTTATTCGATTCCAGCTCAGTTAGGGAGCTGAATCAGTGGTAAGTTAAAACCATTCAGAATGCAGTTAAGATGAGCACACACATGAACAAAGAGCTTAGATACAGCAAGTAAAGAGCTTTCCTCATGCTTTCCCAGCAAACCACAAAACCGGTGTTATTCAACAAGCTGAAATCTATGTTACAAAACTCATATATAAACCAAAGGCCTAGTTATAATCTTAAAGATTTTAGAGACATTGTGATCCCTTGAGTAAATACATAATTAAGTAGGGTTTTTTTAAGACATGTTTAATTAGGCCCCTAGCCCCTCCTCATCCCCCCCTGCCTCTCCCCAATTACATACCATTTCCCCAAGAGATATGTGGCTCTGTTAATTATGTAAATAAGTCATGCACTATTCCCTGAAAGAATTGTATTTATGTGAAAAATACTGCTCATCTATTATCAATAAAAATAAATGAGACCTGTGATATTTCATTAAAAATAATTTTTAAAAGCTAGATGGGTTTTGATTTTACATTACTGCCTGAAAATACAACAAAACTGAAGTAAAATAACTCACTCCTGAACTACAATGTTTCTTCTATATCTCAGATGGTCAAGTAAGTATTTAAAAACAGACAATACATACGGAAGTATAGAGAATAAATTTTATAAGCATACTATTGACAAACTTACCACAGTAATATAAATAATGCTGTTTAAAATTAACATAGTGAGATTATACTCTAACAAAATGCCAATTCAATTATTTTGGAGTTAAAAAGGTATTTTGATTTCTAGATCACAACTGAGTCGATTCATATCATACTCTACAAATCACAATTGAGTAACATTGAGGTATTTCATTAATAGTTCAACCTAAATATGTATAGTACAATTGCCTTCAAATGGACCAAAAACCTGCTAAATGTATCAGACTTTTAAATATGAAAATTAAGATGTTAATTACAGTCAGCTATAATTCCTATTAATACAGTAAAAAGTAGTTTGGATTATCAAAGTGGGAAGGAAACATGCTTAATTTCCTCATATTTCTGAGAAAAATCTAGAAGGTAGCCCAAAGCATGCTCAAATATTAAAACAACAAGTCTGGGACACCGCTGAATTACAATAAATTTGTCTTAATAAAGAAGTATTTTACTTTTACTTCCTCTATGCATGACTATTGGAAGTATGTTTAAATGTTTGCCAAACTGAAATTTCATGACAGAACAACAGCAAGCTTTGAGTTCAGAAAAAAGGCATCTTAGCGTTGTCAGCATTAAAGTACTGCTATCATTAATGAGGCCAGAAATTTTGAAAAACTGAATTAGTACAAATTACTACATACTATATAATATATAATTGTATAAAATGTATAAAATAACAATAGAGGCAGCTTTTGCTACATGGACTTCATAGTCTAAAAGTTACCACTTCACAAATATTCTAAATACTTGTAGATATGCTAGTGGAATTACGTATCTGACTTTCCACTTCAAGAATACTTAACAGAATATGAAATTCTTCCATCACAATGGTAATGAAGCTCAAACTTCATACTCCCACAGGAGATTCCACAAACAAATCCAGCAGAAAACAGATCTGTGCAGTATTTATAATTGTTTTGGAACAATATGACACTGATCCATCACACCAATGTTTATGTTTCAGTTTCTAGAGCTTATGACAGAGAAAAATATTTGACAATACAGAGTAACTTAACTGCACACAAGGAAAGACAGTTATCCTCAATTCTGAGTAATATCAAATGTAAGCTCTTGAAATCAATGTAGTCAAGGAATGAATTTGACCTACCAGGTTTATAGTGAACCTCCTCTGTGTATTACATAAATGAGTACTTGTGCAGAACTACATTATTTAGTACTTTTTTGCCCCAGATATTGATATATTGATGCTTCAGTTTTCCACCCTCAAAACAGAAAGTGGCTTTTCCCACTCTCATTGGAGCATTTTGAGGATAAAGACAGCATTAATCATGGAATATTCAGCAAGTGCCGTGACGTGGCTAGAGAGAATAGATTTTTTTTTTTTTTAAATGCCAAATAACCAATCATTTATACAAAGGGTCTCACCATCCACTCCGTAGAGAGATGTCCTAGGACTGCCACACTAAACATTTACCTAACTAACCTGCTGGAGAAGAAAACAGCAAGGTAAGGTACACCTAATAGTAAGGACATAATTTTGTAATCAAAAAGGGGGAAATGGTTCTACCAAACCTGGAACCATTATATTTAATACTAAGAGAAGCATGTTTCTACATAACCACTTTTAAAATAACTGATGGCCTACTATAAACTCTAATTAAAGCTTGAACAAGTAAACGGACACAAGAACTGCCTAAGGCCTATCATCTTCAGGTCAGGGACCTCCTGGATATGAGAGAAAAACATCTGGTCCACTTACCTTGCCATCAAATTTTGAGTACTCATTGAAAGGGTTATTCAGCTGCAGCGGACACTGTTCAAGTCGCACAGAGAGTATTGACTGCTTCCCAGAACATGGAGATTTTACTCTGAAATTCTTTTTTTCAAATAGCGAGCTCAGCTCCTCTGCTGTAGATCAGAAAAGAGATTAGAGTAGTTTTACTAGGAGACATACAGAGGCTACTGTTTACCACAGAAAGATAACATTATAAGAGGGAGAACAAAATCAAATATATAAAACAACAAATGCTTTAGCAGGGCAGAATCTACCACTACTCTTTCATAGCCCAAAGATATGAAACCATAAGAACTGTTGTGTGAATGATGCTACTGTTTAGGCTGAGGAAAAGGTTAATTTTTCCCATACAGAGAATGGAACTGATCACTACAAGATCCACTTGACTCAAGATAAAAATCAAGATTCAAAGAGAGAATTATGCATTCCTGGTCTTTCTGCTTGCCTACTTTTTTCTAAATGAACAGTAAATGCTGTGCAGAAGAACCGTTGATACATCTACAATAAGCCATGCAAAAGCATTTCAAACTGAACTTGTAACACATGATATTATGCTATATTACAGAACAATATTATAATATCCCATTACTATACTATAATGTCACTGTGCTGGCAGCAGTAGGCTTGGGACTACCTCTGATCCAAAAGAATAATTTCTCCGGATTTTACTTCTCATGGTAGACTGGATATGGTCTCCTCTCAAAAAAAAAGTCAAACCTGAAAACACCATTCCAGACAGACAGTCCGGACAATAAAAACAACTTTCTAAAAAACAAAGGTGCTAAGAGTTAGTGAGTCCTTTGTGTGGCCTGTGAAGGTTCATAAAAGCCTCTGACAAGCAGCTTTTTTTATACGAAGAAATTGCATAGCTGATTTTCCAGCAACAGTTTAACTCAAAATGTACAGGCATACTTTAAAAAAAAAAAAAAAATATTAAGGCTTCTTATAAGGACACTACAAAATCAGGACAGAGCCTGGGGTGTTTCAGCATATTAGTACCAATGGGTCTCATCTGCAAGAAACTGTGACTGAATCTGGACAAGTTTTTTTCCACATCTGCTCTAGGAACCAAATACCCCCAAACTGCATCAATCACTACCTGAGAACCAACACCAGCTCTCCTAGACTGACTCTGCTCTGCGTTCCTACATTTGGATTCTCTCATATCTCAAAGATTTACATGTTGCTCCTCCAGAGAAATGAAACCGCTCCTAAGGCACAATGACTTGGGACTTGATCTGCAGGGAGCTGGTTAATTTCTTAAAATGTGAAATTAAAACTTGTCAAATTATAACTAGTCAAAAGCTCAGTTTATTTTTATCAGCAGATTGCCTGAAAATTCAGACAGTTGGCAAAAGTGCTAAATACTGGCACTAAGAGATACCCAACAGTCTTGTGAGAGGCTGTGATTAACCAAAAAAGCTTGATTAAATCCTTTTTAAATGTGGCAACTTAAACTCCATTAGGTATTCTGTTTTTTTAACAATCTTATCTCTGTTTTTTAAAAAAAAAAGTCTCAATTATAATTATGCAATTATGCTAGAGTATTACCCTTAACCGGTATTTCCTGGGCATTTGGCAAATACTCTATACCTTGGAATCCAATATAATGGTTTTATTGGTTCATGTGAAAAAGCAAGTCTTATCTTCAAGTTTTGTCTCTAAGGAAATGTTAAGATGATTTGCTTATTGTTTTCTTGTTGGGATATGCAAAAAGAGGGTCTCAAGAATTCTTCTGAATTCATCAGTGTGACATCTGTTTTGCTTTGAGTTTTGTATAGATTTTACTCAAGCCAAATATCTCACATGACCAAAGAGTTTAAATAACAATACATTCTATAAGATTGCAAATTCAGCTGGCTGAGATACAGTTTTCCTTTTCCACAAAGCTTCAAAATTTCAAAAAATTCAACTCATTTAGGAAGAGGAACCCAAAACCTTCTAAAGATTTGTGCAAAAAGTTAGAAGGTAGATGGGATTTCTGAAAAACTACCATCTTCCATTGAGTATTTTATGAAATAATTCCTAATAGAGTCAGGCTGTGAGAGTTCAAAAAAATTAAAATTCTCAAATTTCACGGAAAAAAAACCCCAGCTCATTTTGACATTAAACTAGGTTTAACTGCATGATTTTTAATTCTTTAATTAAAACTAAGTTTTGCCATTAGTCTATGCTACATGTACTTCTCAGCTTTTCTAATTTTGTTAGCTATATGAGCTATTCTATATGGGCTGAATGCAAGGCTTTTGAAAGATTCCCTCAATATATTGTTAATTTACATTTTACGTGCTCTGAAATGAATGAATGCAAGATGTCCTGGTTTTGGCTGGGATAGAGTTAATTTTGTTTCTAGTAGCTGGTGTAGTGTTATGTTTTGGATTCAGTATGAGAAGAGTGTTGATAACACACTGACGTTTTCAGTTGTTGCTAAGTAGCGTTTAGACTAAGTCAAGGATTTTTTCAGCTTCTCCTGCCCAGCCAGCAAGAAGGCTGGAGGAGCACAAGATGTTGGGAGGGGACACAGCCAAGACAGCTGACCCAAACTGGCCAAAGGGATATTCCATACCATGTGACATCATGCCCAGAATATAAACCGGGGGGGAGTTGGCCTTGGGGGGAATTGCTGCTCAGGAACTAACTGGGCATCGGTCAGTGAGTGGTGCGCAATTGCATTGTGCATCACTTGTTTTGTATATTCTAATTATTTTATTGTCAACTTTATTATTATTTTTTTCCTTTTTGTCCTATTCGACTGTCTTTATCTCAGCCCACGAGTTTTACTTTTTTTTGATTGTCTTCCCATTCCACTGGGGGCAGGGACACACACACACAAACACTCTGAGTGAGCGGCTGCATGGTGCTTAGCTGCCGGCTGGGGTTAACCATGACAGATGTAAATACAATGCCTTATTTCTTGCTTTCATCTGAAAATACCTAGTATTTTATGAAAAGGAGTAACCTTTTGCATGTATATCTGTATTTGGTTTATCGGACCACAGACTGCTTTATTAACATAATTTGATCTCTACACTGCATGAAGCTGAAACGTTCTTCTCATTTTACTGAAAAAGAACCGATGCACAGAAAGGTGATGTGAATTGGCGGCACAGCAGAACAAAAAAACCCTAGACCTCCACTGTGTTACACTTCCAGTCAGTCAACTACCCCTGAAACACCTTTATATTTGTTAATCCCCTAACCAACTCCAAATGCAGGGAGATTTTCCTTTTCAAGTCCATACACTACTACCACCTTATCCTTCAAACTCATTCCTGACAAAGCAAACAGCTTGGCTCATGACAGTGGGCAAAGAGATGATAAGTAGAAAATATTATTCTTTTTTTTTTCTCTCATTACCATAAACAAAATTACTTGTCTCTTACTTCCCTTTATCCTGGTTAGTGTACTTTTATTTCTGTCCATAGTGATTAAAAATGGGAATCACAAGAAATACTCAATTGCCAGATGCCTCCAATTGTGACTACGTATCCAACTGCCGGCCAGCAGAAATGCTTGTAAGGGTTTCTCTCTACAGTAAGGCATCTCTCTGACGAGCGATCTCTGCAGGCGGTGTCATCAGACTCTTTGACACAGAACAAAACAACAACTTTCCAGCATCCTTTTAGTTTGCATGGTACCAACCATAGGCTTGACTTTGTCTAAAGCTCAGATAAACGCAGTCAGAAGAGGGCAGCCAAATTCCCCCCATATGAGAACAGCTATCTCTGTTGTTATTGCTTTCATGCATATTTTCCAATAATGCCAAAGTCAAGGAACAGAACAGACAAAGTCTCATACACACACACACTTGACAAAGAGGAAGACAGAGTGGATATCCTCTAGGGCTCCTCTTTTTCCTGGCCTCTTCCTCCTGTGTTGTTCTTCATGCAAGCAAGTGAGAAACATGCAGAATCTCAGTGACTAAGCAGAGAAGGAAAATCAGCTCTGCCAATAAAGAGAGATATTGACTGCCTGGAGTTTTTATGTAACTTATTTTTTATTTAAATTCGATCTGCAACAGGGAGGGACTGATCTATTTGCCTGCAACCTCAGCACATTCTTAGAGAGGGGGACACCTCCATTACTGCTGGTTGACAGATTATGTCTATCTTCAGAGCAGCACATAAAGGAACTAAATGTCATGGTGGAGCCCACATGAATAAGACAACACAAACAGCATAGACACAGCAGGAAACTGGAGTCTGAGTGCAATTCAGTGTAAAGAAATATCAAGCAGTATATAGTTAAGGATAAAGACGAAAAAGAGAATTGCATCATCATTGGTCAAATGCTATAAAATATTGAGCAAAGAGAGTTGGAGGTTATGGTAGATTAAACTTTAAAACCTACAACACTACTTACAGAAGTAGAAAGGCAAAAACATTTTAGAATGCATTAACAGAGGTATCAAACATAGCTGAACACTGTGCTAAGGATTAGTGCAACCATGTTGCTCATGTGAGCAGCTTTGTTCACTCCTCTATAAAAAGATACTATAGAGCTGGAGAAGGTTCTGCAAATGACAGCCAGGAAGATACAAGGATTTAGGCAAAAAAAAAAAAAGAAGATTACACAGGGACCTCATTAAGATATACACAAATTTTGAAAGAAGTAGGCATGACAGACCATACAAAGGTTTGAATGTGTGTCAAATGCAACAGGAATAGATACTAGCTTGAGCTATAAAATGAGAATTGAGACAGATTTTTCATTTCATATATTATAATTCAAACTATGTAGAACATCCAGTCAGAAATACTTAATTATGTAATAATAACAATACTAAAAAGGAATAGCATATTTTTTGAGAAATCAGTGGTAATAGTTTTTCCAAGGAAAGGCTAGATAAGCTAAGGCAGCATTTATTATGCTTTCATTTAAGTACATCATATATAGACATTATTTCTTAAGATTTCCCCCTTATCTAGAAAAGTAACCACAAAAATATTCTATAAAAGTAAACCCTACAAAATTCTTCATCACATCTGGTACACCAAATGTCACTGGAAATAGCTAGAAAGCCATAACTTAGATGGAGATAATCATCCTGCATTTTGAATGCGGACACTTGTCAGTCACCTACCCACAGAGCAAAGACATGTCCTGTTCTTTACATGCCTCACTATAACACTAAGAGCTTTACTGTCTCCATTTCTTGCTCATTCAGACAATAGAAGCCTTAGAAGATAATGATGCTACAAGATAACAGAATACACAAACACTGTATTAATACCTTATATCGCAAAAAATAAAACAGCCACTTGAATTAGTTCAGACCAACAAACTAGGTTTTAAACATTTTTTTCTTTACTTTGCCTTTATTAACAATTTGGAATGCCCTAGTCATAGCTGAAAACAAATGAGATGCCCATGGCACACCACCCCCCCAAGCAATAAACTATGGGAAACACATAACTGGGGAATGGAAGGCAAATACAATAATTAGTATTTCCTCTGTGCTTTGAAAGCTTAAGTGAAAATTACAAACTGAAAACATAGTAGCCATCAAAAGCAGAAATAAAAGCAGTAAGAAAATAGAAGATCTTTTCTTTTTACCTGAGTAAGAAGTATTTCTGTCTTTCCACTGAACATTTTTGCATTTTATTTGATTTTGTCTCTCTTTCCGCAGACGTTCTAGTCTCTGAGCTTGAAAAGAAATATTATAACTATAAGTTTGTCAATGAAAGTTTACTATAAACAAAGACATAATTAACTACCTTTATATGAATAAAGATGTTTTATACTGCATATGTAGGGGAAAAAGTCATAAAATTTTAAAGGTGGCACCCCTGAAAAGCAAATACCAACAAAAACATGAAAATGTTCTTGATTTATAATTGAAATTAGAGGATATAAAACATTAATAGAGATCATAAAGATAGTATTAACATGGAAGAGAATAATAAAATGTGAAAACTTCTGTGATTAATATGACATTTCATTATATAAATCATTAATAACGGTCTTAAAGGAATTTTAATGCACAAATGAACTGAAGTGAATATTACATTACAGGAATAAAATTACTGTTATGAATTACTCTACCCGTTTCAAAAATTAAAGATAAATGAACTCAGACTAGACTATTAAAGTTTTAAATATAAAATCCTTTATCTAAAAATCATGAAAATTATAAAATGTCAAAGCTATATAAATTAGCATAGCTTTTTCTTCAGTGTGCTGAAACAGTTTATAGGTAGTAAAATAAATGATTTGTATCTTCACAACATTAGTCAAATCTTAAAATGAATATATTTCTTTACATATATTTTGACTCCATCTTCAAAATACGGTTTGGAAAAAGCCTCATATAGTTATAATATCAAAGAACTTACAGACCAGGGTACCAGATAATACCTTAAATTATCTTTTTGTTAACAGTAAGATCTCTCTCAGGAAATGGTCAGCTAAACCTGGTAGAAGCTACCCAAGACAATGACCACAAGAAATAACTGATGTTATGAAGTATCCACTCAAAATGAGAAAGCAGATTAGACTGGAAATAGGACTTCTAATGTTGATCACCAAAGGAAACAATTTGCTGGATATATTAGCAATTTTGATGTATTGAGATCATTCATTAACTAAAACGGGTTTGTAGAAGAGATTCTAAAATGCTAAATCTCTGACAATTTTTAGATACAATTTGAGTTCCCTGAGCCGTTTCACCAATTAAAAAAAGGTTAATAAATATTTTCTATCACTCCTATTATTATTCTTTTTACATTTAGTCTTTGAACTGAATTGTGGGCAGAGAAGTGGGGTTTTTTTTGTCCCCGTAAAAACTCTCAACCTGGGAACTGATGAAAAAAATAATACTTTGAGGTTTAACAGCTGTAACAAGCAGTTTAAGGTACAAACACAAACAGGGACTTTGATGCTTATTTCCCATTTAAGTCAACATGAGGTTAGTGCCTAAATACCTCTATGTATCTTACTCTTGATGAAATAAGAGAAGTATCCCTGCTTATAAGTTTAAATATTGGGTAAAACACTATTGTAGCATAGATATTTTATTCTGAAAGAAAAAACATTTTTTTCCCAATTACTGTCCAGACTGTAGCTCAAAATTACCTTCCAAAACCCTTTCTTCCCAAATGGACCATCATAAAATATCTGTTAGATTCACATGTAAACAATGGATAAAGGAAAAAAATGTAGAATAAAAATAAGAATAATGCACGTTTTTATCGTGTTTGATATTTTCACCCCTTGTCAAAACAAACGTACTAAAGCGCAGTCACCACCTGCACTAACTCCATCTTATTCTTCTACCTACAGCTGATCATTTACTGCAGGACTGTATTACAGCAACTCCAAATTAGATGGAATTATTGGTACCTATTAGAAGTCTGAATTATTTAAGGCTCATTCTCACAAGAAGCATGCTAGTTTGAAAGCTTTCTGTGTGAAAAATGTCACTGACCAAATGTAGTCCTTGTTTCATTAACTATTAGCAAATAGACAAGCCTTTGTTTCTAGTCACGTGAATCAGAAGAATTTGCTGCTTTCCCATACGCCCAACACCTTGCACAGAGCTGTCTCCACTTTATTTTTTTTTTTTTTTTTTACCCCTCTGGATATGGCAGAAAGAAGTCAGTGAGGAGATGGAGCCCAGAGCCAAAGACCATCTATGACCCATCTAGCTCCTGTAGAAAAGGAGGAAAAATTCAGTGGCAGACAAGCCCTGTGCTCTCCCCAAACATGATGTGGAATACCCTAACATGACTCACCCACTGCACATCCTTGTCAAGACTAAGGGGATAACTTTGATATTAGAATGCACATAAAAATCATTTCCAAATTTGCACACCCACATGAGAACTACCTAATAAACAACACTTCTGTAGTCTCCGCAGATATCTGTTGTGTCTTCTACAGTAACATGTTATTTCTACAATTTATGAAAAAAGTACTATCCTGGTAAGGTATTTTATAATAAAACAGCTTTGCAAAAGATAATAAAAAGTTGTACTCCATCCAAAAGCAATGGCTAAAGACAGTATAACCAGAAATAATTTTATTTAGCAGGGTATAAAACCAAGGAGAATAAAGAAGAGCTTGCATGTTAAAAAAGTCTACCACTATTACCTGTTGATACACAAAACTACACTATATTCTCTTTCCAAACCTAAAAACCATTTTCTGCTTTTCAAAGAACAAATATTCCTGCTCTTGCTAAATCTACTCAGGTAGTTATGGATTAAGTAAAAAAAGAAATGTCCTTACATCTGCCTGTTTTAAGAGCAAAAATTGCAGATTTCACAGTTAATAAGTTTTTCTATTTATGAGATGTATGAACACTTTGTTCTATGTATGTATGTATCTGTTTTCTTCTACCAAGAACTCAGATAAGTATTTGTGTTATGCAAAAAGCATTTATATTAAAAATAGTTAACTTTCTGTTTAATTTATTCCTCTTCCTATTTTTGAAAAGGGTTCAGTACTGATCAACTTGCATTCTTTGTAGGCTTTTTTCCATTCCACTCTGTTTCAAATCACAGCCTGATTGCCTTGATAACTGCATTAGGTATCTGGTGGTACCTGCATACACAGTGGAACATAAAAGACATGCCAGATAAAGAGAGGCAAAAAACTGGCTCCCCAATGGACTGAGTGTCTTAACCACTGTTTTGGAATATGCCACCAATTGGAAACTAAAATGGTTTCAATCCATTATTAAAATGGAAATTACTCTATCAGTCTACTCGCTTGGTGAAATAATCTTTCAGAATTACTTTTTTGGAGCAATTCTATAAAACTTTAAACTTTGCCTCTCCTTCTTCATAAATTATACCATCAACTGAACTAAACAAGACCTCACAGACAATGCCAGGCAGTCTGGCACACTAAACTTTTCACCATGCTTTACAGTCATTTGCAGCTATATATTCAGCTTATTTCCAAATCTAACTCTCCATTACAAGAGATAAGTGCCCTGTCTTTTCTGTAACTTTTGACAACTTCTTATTTGTGAAGGGTATTTCAAGATATTCAATACCATACAACGTTTTACTTGTTAGGTAGAGCACAGATGTTTTTTCTGAGCTCTAGGTGGTGTTCTAATACCTTCAGAAATCATTTGAAAAAAATGTACCACAGGAAAAAAAAAAAAAAAAAGAGAGAGATCAGGATTGACCACCCCACACCAACCTTTTCATATATATTTTATATTGCGGAACTTTTGTTAATAGCATTCCTCAAGTATAAGTAGAAGTCTGAATATCCCTCATACGAAACAACTAATGGGACGACTTTCTTCCACTCAAGACAAACTGAGCCTATTTTGAAAAGGTATACACCTTTAAACTTTCTAATTTGGTAACAAATCCTATCTCAAGGTTTTTCTCAGAAGTAAAACTTCAGAAGACAAAATACAGACAAATCATTCACTTCGTTGGCTCACATCAAACTTAATTCCTCTCTTTTATAACAAATAGATTTGATGCCTCACTAGGTAGATTATTCTCAGAAAATAACTATCCTGTTCAAAAGTTAACACCCCTCCAGACATTAACAATAGAAATATCAAAGACTGTTCACGTACTTTGGATTTAGACTTGATGTCTTTACAATTTAATTTTTTTTTATATATAAAACTGACTACCTCAATGTTCCTCTGTAGATGAACAAGTAAAACAGCAATTAAAACTCAGCTGACAGCACACTAAAGTAACTGAATCATTACATATCCTTTTATAAAAAAGGTCTTGACATTACAAAAGGAAAAGTTTGACAGATACCCAGCTAGTCATGCTCTGATTTGTCCATGCAAGCCAGACTAATAGAAACTGAATTTAAAAGGCTAATATTATCTTGGCTGCAAACTTCACTTACCTGTGTTTGATCGTCTTCTGATTCCAAAGTCCCAGCTTGAGGTAATATCAACTGATTGGGAATATATATAGCCCTGAGTCTCACCGTTGCTTCCCTGTGTTTCTGAACCACTGTCCCCATATGCTGACGATGGATTAAACTTCTCCAGGTCGACATCGTGATCTATCAGGACCATTTCACACATCCCTGTGTCATCACTGGTCACGTGTGACTGCCGAATATGAGCAAGTATAATTGTTGGGTTGTCCAGGAAAGCCATTCTGTCCACAAGTCCACCACTTCACTATACTATCTTCTCTCCATCTTGTTTCATGGACACATGTACCTGGAAATAAAATGTACACAGCACTTTAGGGGAAAAAAAACCCAAACAACCACCAAAACACAAAAACCACACAACCAAAACCCTGATTCAAGAAGGTTTATATTTTGGATGCACAAAACCTAATTGTCTCAGTTTTGTACAGTGAATTATTTTAATTCAGCTCCAGTTTACTTAAGTTACACTGCTTGCTGAGATCCACTTAAAGAACAGTGGTTTTGGAGGACAGCTTGAAACTCGAATCCCAAGACAACAGAACACAACAGACACCTACAGACAGGTCCCATTACTCTACAACAAATGGTTTCTATAAGGCAAAATATTCCAAGTAGTATAGAAGGATGGAGAGAAAATACACACAAGGAACATCTGTCCATTCAAATTAATAAATTTACAAAACCAGACGGGGTTTTGAATTTCTTTTCACCCATCACAATAGCGTGTTATTGTTTTTGTTCTGCCTCTACATACCAACTCTTTGATTACTTTATTATAGATCCTTCTTAGGTTTTGTATTTTCAGGAAGAACTTTAAACATGAAGAGATTAGTATCTCAGGGCAGAATATGGAACATCTGCTGCTGCATGGCACTTCATATAGGGCAACTGTTGTAACATAAAAAAAGCTCTATGATCATATACCACACGCCTGAATTCTTAAGCACTTTAACAACAGTTAATTGCCACTTACCTACAATATTTCATTCAGAATACTCAAGTGGCCTTACAAAACAAAGTAGAGGGCAAAGAAGAAAAAAACCAAAAAAACAAACCACGAAACCCAAACCACACTCAAACTGTTACCCTATCTTACTGTAGCTGTGGATTTATAGTTATGTTAATCTAATTTAAGCCTGGGCTGCCTCTGAAAGGGGCAACTCCATGCTCCTATCTGGCCCTGGTCAGATATTTCCACCATCTCCCAAAGGCTGGCACTAACACTTGTATAGCTGTGAGGTGAGTTGGATCAAAAAAAATGACCTGCTGAAAATAACCTGAAAAGAAAGAAAAAAAAAATTACTAATTTTCAGGCTGATCAGTCTGCCAGTGAACAGCTGCAAAAGCACCAGTACCAATGTAACACAGGCAGCAGGAATATCAAAAGACGGAGGAAAGCCGAGGTTCCCCTCTCAGCAGTGATGCTCACGGCCAGCTCAAAGCCAACTGTGAAACCTCAGGCTGAGGAAGAGGGAGGTTGGTGGGGTTTTAAGTCTAAGCTCACAGAGAGATGCAAGACTAGATGTAAATTCCAGAAGTTCAAAATCCCCACTGCTTTTCTAATCATTTGCATATATGAGAAAAACACCTCAACATTTTAATACCAGCTATACAGCTAAATGTGTCTAGTATTTTGAACATAGAAGCAACAACAACAAAAAACCCCTATCATTGCTGTTTGCAAAACTTCTGTCAGCAAGAAGAAAATACCAAAGGAAAAGAAACAATTTTAAATCACACAAAGCCGTATCCCATTAAAATCTGGTAAAGGCAGCTGGCCTTTTCCTGGCAGATTTTAACAGAAGAAAGTGAAAGAAAGCATCAGACAAGCTTGTTCCAGGACCAGCAAACACATTTCATCATCTCCCCTGTATGCTTCCAAGGGGAAAGGTGTATTAACATATGGAGCCCCACGAAGCAGCTTCTGCATTGAAATGTTTGGAAGCAAACGTAATACTTTATTTGGACACTCATCTAATCATGACAAAAGCAAAACTTAAGGTGTGTTGTAAATTGCAAACTCACTATCCCTACCAGTATCCTCCCTACCACCAAACATCAGCATCTGCTAAATAGGACATTCAATAAATATTTACATCCTTCACCATTTTAGACTTTTTTTGCTCCCTTGGCCACAAATATTGCCTTTTTTTCTGAGAGACCGTGTCCTTTCTGCCTTAAAAAAATATAGACAAATTCTAAAGTATTATATTAAACAACAGACCCAGCAGCAAGACAGAATTCAATAAAAGAATGGTAGAGAAATAAAACTGACATGTTGCTTGTTATTAATACACTACTCCTACCATACATTTTAATAAATTATGCTATTAGCTAAATACACGCCATCAGTATCCTCAGAGATATTCAAAACCTGACTGGGTGAGGCCCTGAGCAACCCGCTTTAGCTGGCCCTGCTTAGAGCTGGGAGGTTGGATTAGATCTCCAGAGGTCCCTGCCAACCTCAGCAACGCTCTGACTCCAAGTTCTATTTTTTATTTTCTGACTATTTCCATCACAGAAAGTAGGCCTGCTCTCCCTGAAGGATTTCTCATTGTCCTCAACGTGAGAGGCCGTAAGGCAAAATATCCTACCATAAGGCAACCGTCTCTTGGCTGTAATTTACGTGTTAAAGGCCTTTAAGCCGTAACAGCGTGACTAGTACTGTGAGACTTAGAGAATACAGACACAACGAAGTATACACCGTACGGATATTTTAAAAAGTGCACTGAGAATGTTCTTTAGACTTAATTATTTACACACCACTTATTAGAAAAGGCCATGCTTACCTGCAAGCAGTAAGAACTTGTTTAAATAAGCAACTGCCTTAGGCTTCTAAAAGGTCTGCAAACTCCCAA
This sequence comes from Haliaeetus albicilla, assembly GCF_947461875.1. Lineage (NCBI taxonomy): Eukaryota > Metazoa > Chordata > Aves > Accipitriformes > Accipitridae > Haliaeetus > Haliaeetus albicilla. The sequence continues at coordinate 22,293,545 of NC_091508.1, forward strand.
TCAAAAATTACTGCTGCCCCATCAATGTGTCATATAAATGTTGGCATGTTAATTGTGTATTTATAAGATTGTTAATGGTTAGTTAATTTACCTCCCACACTATTATTGTACTTGAAATGATTTAACGTCTGCTAAGGGAGTTAACAACATGTAACAGCAGATGCGAGAATTTTACCTTTATACTCTGCACCCCGACTTCATGCTATTAACAGTCCATGTGCTAAATTAGCCAAGCTTCTTTACAATTTTGCATATGCAATCACTTTTCCCATAAACATGAACAGTGAAAAATTGCCAGAAATTCTATTTCAATCTCTAAAGTTGAATTCAAACACATTTTTTCTTCTTCTTCTTCAGAATTTTCAAAAGGACACATTAAAACTAATTTCTCAATAAATTGTTAACGGGAAATTCTATTAACAGTTAACACCCCTCAAAAAAAAAAAAGTCAGAAAAAAGGTTCAGACCCCAAAATTCAGTTTGGATTTTTATGCCTTATTTTAAGAGTTGCTATCTACACAATTCTAACTGGTTCCTCATTTTGATAAAGGCAAAACACAATTAGATGGCATAGCCCTAGTCTGAGGAACAATGACCTCCAATGAAGTAAAAGAATTCAGAGAAGCAAAGTTCAATTTTGCAAACCTTTACATGACTACCTTTAAGGCTCCATGTCATCAGTTTCAGCAAAATTACAGGTACAAGATCCATTTCTAGATCTACAGATATTTGCCAGCACACCACCTCTTCTGCATTCCTTATACCTACACACAATTACCACGTCCACACGTAGTAGATAAATTTAACAGAATTCAGGGACTGTCTGAGCATCAGCAACTTATACATTCTTCAATCATAAACAAAAAAGAAATGTTCTTTTAATACTTGCACTATATAAATATTATTCTACTGTTAAATAAAATACTTTGCAGACAGCTGTCAAGCATACTCTATGTGAGCACTAAAAATGAAAAGAGCAATGTGAAACCCATGCAACCTTAACAGTATTTATATATGACATGATATACAGGTTAGTGTTACGATGATATAGTACTTATTGGCAAACACCTTCCATGATTCATCGCATAGGTGGACAGAGCTGAATCAGCCCTTTGCCGCCTTCTTGATCTTTATTATTCATCTGTCTTACTTTCTGCGTATTATCTAATCAACAGCCTGGCTATGAATGCCCTCTCTCACCTTCTCCTTGGTCTCATCACTGTGTTACTGAATTGCCCCAAACACCGTGGGGAGCAGAGCCCCCTATTAGTCTTGTGCAGGTAGAGAACATCCCCAAAGATGTAAAATTGCACCATCAAGAGGCTGAAGGACTTGCCAGGCTTCACAGAAACTTTGTAGCAAAATCAGACAGCTGGATCTCAGTCTACTATTTTTATCAGAAGTATTCCTCTTCCAGTAACCCACTGCTATATTTATGGCATCTATAGACTTTCACAGCAAGTGAAGCAAGGCTGTTATGCAGATCAACCTCATTCATAACACGGCATACAATAAGTACTGCAGAACATTCTAACAAATTATTCAGCTCCCAGTAGGTGACACAAAGGTCTTGAAAAGAGGACATGTAGTTACACAAGCTATACCTTAAACACACAGATGAACACATCTGAATTTGGGGAGGCAACTTCACAAATGTATTAAGTGTTCTTGTGACCCTCCTGCTCGCCTGATATACTGTATTTATTTAAATAAAAGGAAGATTTTCTCACTTTCCTCGTTCCCCACCAAAAACGGCATACATAATATCCCCAAAACCAGTCTGATTTATATTCACGTTATCCTACATCAAGTGTCAATGAGACATCAAAGCAAGTGTGAGACAAGGGGAAAACAAGCTAAACACACACCTCTTATGATTGCCATCCTTCCCATCCGTCCTGTCAACCCACCACGTATCAGCGCAGACAACAGTGGACACAGCTGGAAGCGTCGTCTTGTTGCTCCGGTGCTGGACCACACTGACTTGTGGGACTGCAACCACGTGTCAACCTGTTCTTACCGCTATTTTCAGAGCAAAATGTTTGACCTTGAGCATGAAATAAACACCAAGTTTGGTAACACAGGTCACCTTGCTTTTGGGAAAACACAGTTATTTTGGATTGAATTTTCTGGTTTGTTTTAAATATACGGGGTTGAATTTGACAGCATCCTTCTCTACTACTGCCCAGCGCAAGGTGGCTCGTCACTACGCTACACACCGGCAGCGACAGCCGAGGGCGGCCGCGTCTCGCTCCCACGCCTGCCAGCGGTGGGGCCGGACCCCGAGTCTGCCTCCCACCGCACCCCAGCCCTCCGCTCTGCTCCCTGTCCTCACCTGCAGGCTCCTTAAACGTTTTCTGCTGGAACTATGGACTTTGCTTGGTAAAGTGAAACTAGTGACAACAGGCACATTTTTGTGGACTGCACCTGTCCCCTTTAGTTTACAGACATCAGGTTAAAAACTTGCCGCTCCACCAAACACAATCTGGTTACCACTGGCTCATCTTTGACTTAAGGACAACCATTCCTACAATTGCAAACTAACACCACCTTTTCATGACATGCTACCACTGGTCAAAGTACAAGAAATATCTTTCTTGCAGAAAATTTTGATATTTATGCCTTTCATGCTTCAAAATATATCACATATAGCACACATGGAAATTTGCTCACAGACCTCTAAATAAGCTAGAATAAATGATAAAAATTGGAGAAAGCTATAAGCAACTAAAAATGTTCTGCTACAGGAAAGAGCTACAACTTTGAATTCCTACCAATTTTAATGGAATAATTTTAAGAATCCTTCAGTTCAAATGGCTAAAAGCAGCTGTAAATTCTCCACAAAATTCTCAAGCCAATTCCTGCAAGGTTATTTTGCTCTCTAAATTAAAAAAGTAAAAAGTGGGAAGCAGGAAAAAAATTTCATCTCTCCTATTCTGCAAATTTCATCTCTCCTATTCTGTAGCTCTTTTTTTTTAAAAAAAAAAAAGGAAAATATGTTTAAATTAACTGCCCTCCTTAAGGAATTAGCAATCAGTTAAAGCCCTATTCAAGGTAAACAAAAATGTTCCAAACAAAGATGCAACTTCTGGAAGGTACAACCTGGATCTAAAACAATTACTAATAATCTCAAAATAAAGCAGGCTGGAAGAATTATACAGCATTACAGGTCATCTTATCACTCAAGGGCTTCCATAGTCACTGGACTTAAAAATCTCTCTGACTGTAGCTCTTTAAAGTGATCTTAAAAACTAATGAAAAAAATGGGCAGATTAGAATAAAAAATTTATTCCTCCCCACCCCCTACGTCATATAAGCTGGAATAGGACAGTGTGAATACACTTCAAAATTTATGATTCAGGTTCAGTGAAATAATTTCACAGTTAACTTCTGTCTGCAATTGCAAAAGAAATGGTTCTGGTTATCTACATTTGCAGCAGTACAAATAATCAAAACCCTTGAATGCCAGACAGACTCCTGTGCATGCAGGATAAAGGAAAGTGAACTGCAATATATGAAAATTCAAGTTTATGTTTCAACAAAAGCTCAAGTGCATTTAAGAATGAATACTTATCTAGAGAAGCTGTCACTCATGCTTTGGGTCCTATCATTAAAGAGGAAATAATCATTTAAAGAGGCACACTTTCACAAGTAAAACTGGAATTTGAAAGTTATGATGAGAAAACACTACATTACACACAACTTCCAACAAATTATTTTTTAGTTTTCAAACCTGTAAATCAATCTGGCATTAGCTATGTATTTCTATATTTATGAACTGTTTGGAATTTGGCTACATTTTTGTTGTCATACTAATCAGGATGCAAATTATACCAACTCCAATATTTTAATTATTGAGCTTTAGGGAAGGAGGGAGAGAACATTGGAGTATGTATGGAAACTGTATACTCTCCTCTATTTGTTTCCTGATCTTGTCAAATCTTCATTTAATTGTAAACAAGTTGATTCTGAGCTAACCTGAGCTATCTTGCATCAAGATTTTAAGCAAATAAATAAGTATAAAAAAATGCAGAGATTATAAATTAGGGCAGACAAATCTGTATCTAGACTCATGCCTGCAAAGAGCATTCTATCAATATAGTGAAATGCTAATCTCCTAATTAACAACCTAATTAGGTAATTATGGCTTTGCAGAGGGATGCCTAAATGAAATATGACAACATGGTCACCTCTTTATATGGCACCTGTGGGCCTTTTCAGCTGTCACTGCAAAGAGTGCAATATCAATTTGAACAGATGACAAAGTGTTGTCATTTTTCATTCTGATATTGTACTGAATGGTTTGGATAGAAGCAGTTTAGAAAAGCGGCATCTTGCCTGGTTTTTGCCTAATCTAAATATGTGCAAACACTTTGCTTAATTTTTAATGTCTGTGATTACGCTTATTTTTTCATACTGGCTAGCAAGCATTACCTAACACACACATTACATCTGCAATGTCATATTGTGATGACCCAGCACACTGGAATCCCTACTACCTAATTTCACAGCACGTGTTCATGCGAATTTACTACCCAGAAAAAAATGTATTTGAGTTCATTTTTAAGGCTTAACTGCTGACTTTAAAATAACAAACCAAAACCAGAGTATGTTTTAAATAACATATTAAAAATTTCATTTTATTTTTATTCCTGATGAACACTCTTTTCCAGAAATGGGGAACAGCAGTCACTGTTCATGAGTGGGTGAAGCTGACAGTACTTTTGCTTGCGCAGGAAGCTGTAAAGGAATACTTTCAACAACGGCACAGCACTTTTACACGGAACCATGATTTTTCATTCATATGCCTAAATGCTTTAAAGACAACTCTTTAAGCTTTAACGTTCCTAAGATGAACAAACAAAATACCTACTTGCAAAGAGGGGGATAAAAGCATAGGCTTGGACTCATCAAATACTAGACTAGGACTTCTATTTTGGCTTTTCTCATTGTGGTATTCAAGAGCCTAAAAAACCCCCATAAATCTTACAAACACCTATACAAGCATCAATCTTTAAAAAAAACCAAAACAACCAAGCCAGAAAGCTTCAACTTTTTACCTTTTTTTGCCTGTATAATATTGAGAGAGAGGCCATGTTTTTTGGATTTTCCTGAGCAAGACTCATTAGCTATGCCTACACCACAGTTAGCAAGTGAGCAGGGAGGTATGGCATTACTCATCAATTGCCTGTATTTCACTCTTACAGCTGCTTCATAAAGCCTGCCTGGATGTGCTGAAGCCAAACTTGAATGAAAGGTGTTCTAAGCACATGAAGGTCCACAGCCTTAAAGAGCTCGCTCTGGGTGGACCCAGGACAAAGCCTGGAGACTTGCTGTAGCTACTACAGCTGGACTAGGGATCTTCAGAACAGCAGCACTGTAAAAGTACCACAAACGTGCTTGCTGGTCCTCGACACTGATGTGCAGTTGGGTTCATCCAGCTGGAACCCCTGTCAGCTACCTGACCGCACCAAAAACCCTACCTGTATTTGTTTGAGCCAATTCATTAGTCTGCTCTCAAAACTTTTATACTGCTATGCAACTGTACCATCAAATTTTTAACTGAAAAGAACATTACCCCTCCAAGTATCTGACACAGTTTCAGAATTATATTTGTGAATTCCTGTCTTACAACAGGACTATCAGAAAAAACAGATGTCAGATGTCACCAAGTATATATTTATCTTTGCTAGATAACTTATTTTTGTAGTTTAGTCTAAACTGGAATATTTTAGTGGTTTTCAAACATAAAATAACCCCTTCTTCCTGTAACAGTATTCCACATATAGCTTTTCAACACAGTATGATGTTTCAGTCCTAGAAAAAAACGTAACCATAGATTATCATGGCATAACCTTAAAAGTATTTTATATGAAGAGTTCATTTCATATACATCAACAATAAGAGTATACTCATAAATGTAGATTCTAAATCTACATGTAAATCTAAATGTAGACTGTAAATCTAGCCATGAATAAAACTTACTGCAATGCACACAGTAGTAAACAGGAAATGAAAGGGATACAGAAGAAGAGTAGACTACTAGAATTTAATTCTTAAAACTCTTTTGTTCTCAATATTGATTTATTTTTTTAATTTAAAAATAATAATTCCTGGCAACTTTCCTCTATGATCCTACTTTAGTTTACCAACATTATCTCTAATTCCTATCTATAGTTGTTCTCGTCTGAGCTAATGACAGGTCAGGCTTTATTTTCTTCTTTTATATATTCTGCAGCATTTATTTAAGAAACAGAAGCATATACGAAAACAAATAGTTTTGTATTTGACATTTTTTTCAGTTTGTTGCCTTTCTACTTCTGATTGCATGAAAATATTTTTATTGCATAAAAAGTATGATCATAATATTATTTATTCATAATGTAACAGGGTGCAAGCTGCTTCTGATTTCACAAATGTTCATGAGACTAACACCTCCTTCAAAAACTCCCGAGGCTTCAAGCCCCTTTAGGACGCTATGTCAAATGTAACGGGACGGATTCACATTTCTTCAACAATAGATGAATCTCCCTTTCTTCTGGCTTTTAATTTTTGTCTTGACAAATTTTTGGTCCATCTCCTTCAAGAGCACACAAAAGATATTCAGGGAGCTTGTTCTGCTTTCAGAATAACTGACTTAGATACAGTCTCGAGCCATAAGGAAACAAGGTAGGGATTACCCTTGTGCTGTCTAATATAAGAAACTGAGCTTATATACAACGAATAGCTAGATATCACAGTTTAATAAAGCTTCTCAACAGGCACACACACAATTAATATTAAAACGCATACTGGGGTCTTTGTTAGAGGTACTGTCTAACAGAAGAGTCTTCACTTGGTCATTTCTGATAAAAGGAGAACTGCTGCTAGCAAAACCTAAGGCTCACTGCCAGGCACATCTCAAACATAAGGCAGTGTCACACCCATGAACCACCACGATACCAATAACACAAATAGTTTGCAGTACCAATGACCCTGCAATAGCATTCTGTGTGCTACCAGGACCAGCACTGCTACATTTCTGCTTCCACACCCCTACACCCCAAAGCTCACAGCCTGTCCCTTCCAGTAGCTAAAAGAGAAGAACCAGAGAAAGCCTGAGCTCTCCCTCCATCTTCCTCAGCAAGCACCACTCATCCATCTCCAAAGCAAAGTGTCAGAGCTGCCACACAGGAGATCTGCTGGTCCTACACGGGGCTGCCTTGCTGTCGGGGGGTTGTGGCTTGCATCCTGTTTATTTGCTGTCCCATTTGTTAATAAAACCGACCTTTCCACACAAGGGTCTATTTCTCATGCTCAAAACTTAGGAAGATTTGGAAAATTTGTGCTACAGAATGGGCAAAACACAGATCATTCTGCCAAGCAGCTGATCAGGCCTTTGCTGATCAGCTGTTACACACATTTGTTATTTGTTGCAGCTGGGTGAAACAGTTAAACCAATAAACAGGTGATGAAAGGATGTCATCAGAAAGACCTGAAACACCACTGAGAAAGAAATGTACTAAATTGGTTCTAATTCTCCACTTCAGTTATTTCTGTACAAGTCTATATGGAGACAGTGATCTCAATTTTTTTTAATCTAACCCAAAAAAGTGTCCGTGAACAGATTTGTTCTGAATTTGAAAAAATAACTGAGAGAGTTTAATTCCCAACCTTGCATCTAGCTGAAAGTCCCCTGAAACCTAAAATCACGTAGAACATACTCAGAAAATCCAGGTTTGGCTCTAGCATTTCTCATTTAGACGATCCCTAAACTCCCACTAACACTGAAAGCAACTCTTACTGTGGCATCTCCTAGAAACCGCTTCTCGCTCCCTCACCGATGCTCTGCAGTGAGAACGCCAGTTCTGATCGCCACTCGCCACGTGCGTGAAAAAACGAGAACACAATCCAGCAGCATATTCAAGCGTAATCACGCTAAAAGGGCTCATCTGGCAAACACCCAGGCGGTCAGGGCAAGAGGCCAGAAGAGACCCCAAGGCAGGCTGGGGGCCTCCCGCCCCCGGTGAAGCGTGGGGCAATTCCAGTGCAGCCCCTGGCGTTCCCTCACCCCTCTGCCTGCTCTACCACATACCCAACTCTTAAGATTTTAGCCACGCGGTCCACTTACCTATTTTTCCCTCCAAACTCTACTGCTGGACGCTCATTCGACCGGCTCTGTTTACCCCCTCGCTCGCAGGGGGACGTTACTCCTGCCTCGCCGCTTCAGGAGGGGCAGAGGCCCGCAGCCCCCCGCGGCAGCGGGCAGGCCCGTCCGCGGACGCACCGGGAACCCTCGGGGGCTTCTACTCCCAGGAACATCTCTCCGAGACTGGAAAGGCTCCCGCGTCCTTCCCTATGACGTGTTACTCCATCCCGCGGATTTACCACAGACTTTTATTTGGAGAAATAAAGGAGGGGGTTACAGCACGGAGCGTCGCTGCCTCGGCCAACCAGCGGGACGCCCCAGGAGAGCCGCCGGACACCGCCGCCGGCCGGTACCGGGCAGGCACCCCCCGGCCCCGGACCGCCCCTTCTGCGACACCCGCCGGGGCGAGGACCCCCGCACGCCTCCGCACTTACGGGCTTCGCCGCCGGGCCGCTCCGTGAGGCCGGGCCGGGCCGGGCGCCGCCTCCTCCCCCGCCGGCGGGCCGGGGCAGCCGCTTCCGGGGCCGGAGGACGCCGCGGAACGGGGAGCGCTGGGCCGCGCCGCGACCCGGAAGCACCGCCTCCGGAAGCGAGGCCGCCGGCGGCGGCGCGGCCGTGCGCATGCGCGGAGGGGGCGGGGGCGGGCCGGTGGCGGGGCCGGCTCCGTCCGTGGGAGCGGGCCCGGGCGCTCGGTGGCCCGAGAGCGGGCGCGGAAGGAGCGGCCGGTGCCGGGGTGGCTGCGGCACGGGCGGAGGCGGCGTTGTTTAGGGCGGGGAGCGGGGCCGGCTCTGCGTGCGGGGTGCTGCGGGGCTTCGGCCGCGTTTCTGCGTTTTACGGTTAAAGGCGTGCAGTTAGCAGCTTGAGTAGAAACCTGCAGGCAGTCTGTGGAGGGGTCGGAGTTCCGAAGGAAGAAAACTGCGGTAGTTGCAGCGTTCAGCTGTGCCTCTCTTTACAAATAAAGAAGCGGGACGCGTCCCTAGTCGCCATTACACCAGTTTCGTTCCCGAATTCGCTAGCTTTTTCTTGTTTGAAACCATCTATGGGACTTGTATTTCTGTTGTGGTTTTAAACCAAACCTTCCACACAGCACCCGGTATCCCAGCATAAGCAGGACACGTTTAAACAAAGCTAACTGTTGCAAAAGAAAGTAATTAACGGTACTGGCCATGCTTAAGCCTTGACCCGCATCCTGTGGGGTTCGACTGGTGCTCCAGCCAACTCCTGCTGTGTCTGCAGCAGGGAGGACAGCGGGTGCTGCTCGGAGCGAGCAGGTGAACCCAGCTGCCCTCTCTCATCTGTTCGCCTCAAACCTCTGTGCCAGCCAGAACCGGAGACGTTACCGGGCTCTTCAGGACTCGGTTTTCCTTTTGGTGTCCGTTTGTGGCCTAATGGCTGTGCATTTGTGTCATCCCTTTCCAGACTTGCTGATGCAGTCTGCCTCCGCGATCTCCTGTGGAAATTACTAGACGATGTTGGTTAATTCCTCAGCAAACCGTGACCTCACAGTCTCTAGGCAGCCGTATGCATCAAAAAGCAAGCTTTAAAAAGGACGGTACAGGAAAGTGAAGAGTGTTACACAGGGTGCCACCCAAGGCACCTGAGTGGAGAGACACATTCGATCCTGTGAGGAGCAGATAATAACGGCCGGCGTCAGCAGCTGGGCGAAGGCAAGGAGCTGGCACTGCTCTAGCAAACGGCAGATCACAGGGAGCGTAAGGCCATAACCAGGAGGCAGAGCTGAGCACAGAGAGCCATTCTCCAGCAGTCATCTCGTGCTGGAATTACCTGACTCAGCCTGATAACCAGTAGAAAAAATAACCCAGAAGAGCTGCTCTCTGCTGATTTGGTGAGGTGAACCAGATCACCGTGGGGCGAGACAAGTACCAGAGCTGGCACCAGGAAGCACCGTCCTTTTTGTTCCCGTGCCAGGTAGCCATTAAAACTGGTTATCTCTTCTGTGAAACTTTGCCCTCAGTGGACAAATGCAAACTGATCTGTGAAATACCCAAAATAATAGTAATAAGAAAGATCTTTGGAGTAGCATTCTTAATAAAGCTGGATGACGCTAAGAACACATTTGCTCAGACCAAAAAATGGTACAGTAATCAAGATGAAAGCAAATTAGAATTTGAATGAACATGCTAATTTGCTTGGAGGGACAGTAAAAGCATAATTATGTTAACCAGAAGTAATCCACAACGGTTAACCGTAACCCCTGTGAGACGTGGTTAAGGGTCCCAAATCAAACAGATGACATCCAAGTTACGGTCCTGAGTGAAGGTACGATGATGGTGATGTCAACCGTGATTGAGAGAAGAGGCAAGTGGAAGCCAAGGAGAAAGATTAAGAGCTCTGTTTCAGCCACAGCTGAGTCGGAGTTGTCAGCCATACATCCACGAAATGTCAGAGAGACAAGGATGAGATTTTAGTTTGGACATGACTTCTTTCAGCTGAAACTGTCCGTCACAGATAATAAAGTACATACAATGAATTAAATATCATTTTAATTGCTACTGTGGCTCTTTGTCGCCATGCCACAGGTGGTTTTCCCTTCCTTGAGAGGTCTCTGTAGCAATAGTTTTGTTACGCACTACTCAAAACGTGAAGAAAATTGATCAGAATTAAAGTAACTTCCCCTGTATATTTGTGTGGGGCAGGCATTCTACCTAAGAACAATTTGGGGAGGGTGGGGGTGGCAATGTTCTGAAAATAACCCCTGTACAGAATGAAGCCTTAATTATTCTTGCGACATATATTTTTTTTTTCTCTTCACTCACATTTTTGGCAGTCTCTGCATATATGCAAGAAGACAGATTTGCAATACGGATCTGGCTCCCGAAGCGGCACCCTTTAAAGCATGGCTTGCTGGGCCAGAAAATCCTCTCTGAAGTCTCTTGCCTCGCGACAGCGCTTGTCCGCCAGGAATGCGCTCAGGGCACGGCCAGACAGACGACAGCGAACAGACCACCTCCGACCGGACCGGGACCGGGACCAGGGCTTCTCCATCGCGCGCCCGGTCTCCACCGCACGGCCGAAGCTCCCGGGGCAGGGCCAGCCTCCCGCCGGCACCCGGGCTCGCAGGCGCGGCGGGCCGGACCCGACGGCTGCTCCCGGGCGGGGAGTACCGGGTACCGGGGCCCGGCCCGGCCCGTCAGCGCCGCTCGGAAACGCGAGGCCTCAGCCCCAGGCGTCACCGTAGCAACGGGAGGGGCGGGGCCGGAGCGGCGTTCGCCCCGGCCACGTGACTGTTCGAACAGCCCAATCAGAAGTTTCTCAGCCGGGGGCGGGGCCTGCGCGGGGGCAGGCGGGCGCGGCCCCGCCCCGCGCAGGCCGAGTGGCCAACGCCGCCGCCGCCGCCCGCCCCCGCGCGCTGCGATTGGCCGCCGCGCCCGCCGCTCCCGGCCGAGGCCGCGCCCCCCACCCCCCCTCCCTTCCAGGAGGAGCGGCGCCGCCGCCGCTCGGCCCCGGCGGGAGGGCGACCCCGCGGAGCCGGACCCGTGAGGCGGGCGGCCCCGGGCGGGGCAGCGGCGGCGGCGGCGGCGGCGGCGGCGGCGGCGGCGGCGGCCCCGCCCGGCGGGGAGGGCCGGGGCGGGGCGGGGCGCGGGGCGGGGCGGCGCGGCGTCCCGCGGGAGGGGCGGGGCGGGGCGGCGGGGCGGGGCGCGGCGGGCTCCGCGTCCCTCTCGCGCGCGGCCGCTCTCCTCCTTCACAGGGTGACACGTCTGCGGTGAGTGAGTGGCGTTGGCAGGCTGTCAATCCCTCACCGGAGCGGCCATCAAACAACATAAAACACACACAGGCACCGGGCGGCGGGGCTCATAAATTCCAGCGGGCTGATATTTTTGCACATTGCTTTGCAGAGAGTGTGTAATTAATTTTTTTACAGTTCTTGCCCCGTTATTTCCGCTCTTTTCTTTGCACAAGTTCAAACTTTTGATTGCTGCTGTTTTACCCCCGTTGCACAGACTTGGGATCATTTGTTATTTTTTGGGGGGGAGGGCGATTAATTTTTTTTTTTTTTCCCTCTGTGATTGTGTTTTCTTGGCTTTTTTATGTTGCAATTTGGGGGTGGGGGTGTTCGCCTGGTTTGTTGTGGTTTTTGCTGTTTGCCACCCTCCTAACTTCTTAAGGATTTGAAAGCGAGTTTTTTGATTTTGTGTTGTTTTTTTTTTTTTTTTAAATTTTGCCTTTTTGCAAAGAAGATTTTTGGACAAGTGCGGAAAGACATAAAAAGCAACAATAAAAATAAAAAAGGAAAAAAAAAAAAAAGCTTTGGAGGAAGATTGTACCAGGAAAAGAAAACTGCAAAGAAACCTTATCAACTCATTTATCCAAGCCACAAATATGATGATGATGAAAGAAGATTGTAACTAAAGAAGAGAGTGATTTACTGCACTGGGAAGGAGAAGAGAGTGGAATAAACAGCTGAGATCCGGTCAAAACACAAATACTGATTTTTTTTTGTTGTTGTTGTTGTTTTGTTTGGCTTTTTTTTTCCCCTCTCTCTTTTTTTTTTTTTCCTTCTTTTTTTTGGTGTGTGTGTGCAAGAGCGAAATAAGGAGTCAGGAACTGAGACTGACTTCGGGAGCCAGAGGCTGACCGGCGCCTTCTCTCTCCCCGAAGCCCGCGCTCCTCCCGCCCCGCCGGCGCGGCCCGGGCCGCGGCAGAGGCATGGACGATCAGTCCAGGATGCTGCAGACTCTGGCCGGCGTGAACCTGGCCGGCCACTCGGTGCAGGGGGGCATGGCCCTGCCTCCTCCCCACGGACACGAAGGGGCAGACGGCGACGGCAGGAAGCAGGACATCGGCGACATCCTCCATCAGATCATGACCATCACTGACCAAAGCCTGGATGAGGCACAAGCAAAGTTGGTTTCGTCTAATTAAACCTTGTCTTTTTTTTTTCTTTTTCTTTTTTTTCTTTTTTTTTTTGTGTGTGTGTGTAGTTTTTGTTTCTCTCCTTCCTGCTCCTCTGCGGAGAGTCTCACAATTAGAGCAACTTCTTGGTGCCGTAGGAGAAATTGCAAGCAGCCAAGGCAGAGCCAAAGTTGCTATTTAATGATTTTTTTGGTAGATAAATGTGTAATAAATATAGAAGTACGCGGTGCTTATGCCGTCGCTCCGGTGCGCGGGAGGCTGTGGCTGATCCTGCCCGTTCCCGTTGGACACTGTCCGGCGGACACCGGCCTCGGAGCCGCTGTCCGTCCGTCCGTCCGTCGGTCGGCTCTGTGCTCTCCCTAGGAGTGCAACTTTTTTCCTTTCTTTCTTTTCTTGTCTCCCTGCCCCCGAAGTGGCGGCAGATGAATTACAAACCTGACAAGGTATTGCTGCGGGGGGGGGGGACGGGACAAAACCCCAAAAACCAAACCAAAACCCCTGGCTGTTTTAAATCACAATAAATACAAAAACAAAGAGTGTTAAGTCTGCAAGTTCCCCCCGCCCTTCCCCCCCCCCCCCCAATCTCCTTAATAAATCAGTTATAATATCGCAGGACGGATCGTACCGGGGACAAGGGGGGGTGTGGGTGTTGATTTATACCCCTCGGTCGGGCGGCATTTGCACAAAGATAATTCGGTATAAAAAGTCAGAGGGATGAGGGAAAGAGAGACCCGGCAGCCGCGGCTGGGCGAGGGACCCCCGGCCCCGCGGACACCCCCCGTCGTCCCCCCCCTTCCCCAGCCACCTCCGCCCGCCAGACCCGCGGCCCGGCGCCGGCAGCCACCGACCGGTGGCTCCCGGCGCCGGGCCGCGGGTCTGGCGGGCAGGGATGAAAGCGGGGGGGGGGAGGACGGACGACGACGACGACGACAACGACGACGATACGGGGATCCTTGTCGGGGAAGGCGCCATGTTGCCGAAACACCGCGTTAACCGCTTGTACTCTGCTCTCTTTCAGGAAACACGCACTGAACTGCCACAGGATGAAACCCGCCTTGTTCAGTGTCCTCTGCGAGATCAAGGAGAAAACAGGTAAGGGCCGCCCGCGCCGCCGCCGCCGCAGCCATCTTGATCCCTCCTTCCTTCCACCCGCCGCTGCCCGCCGGCGGGGAAAGGTGCCGGCCCTCTGCCCACCCCCCCGCCTCCGCCTCACGCCGCCGGAGCGGGATGGCGGGTGCCGCGGTGCCCGGTGGGGTCCCGGCCCGCCCCGCCGAGCTGAGGGGCCCGCCCCGCCGCGCTGAGGGGCCCGCCGGCCCGTCCCGGCGGCGCCGGCGGCCCGGTCAGGCTGACTCGCTGCGAAATGGCGCGGTGGAGAATCCCCCGCCGCTCTCCTCACACAGCTCCGGAGGTCCCCCGCTAGCGCCCGGGCTGCCTTTTTGACCGTCAGGACACTTGGCAAAATACTTGTCAGATCGGTGTTACCTCACATTTTTTTTTAATTTTTTTTTTTTTCTTTTTTTTTCCCCGGGATGCGTAGCACGCAGCGGGGACGATAAAGTTTCTGAGGGTGTGCGCTGCCCAGGTTTGGGGGGAGCAAAGCTGAACCCCTGTCAGCAGAGCGGGGGAAGGAGACTCCCACAGAGAGCCTGAGGAACGCCAAGTGATGGATGCTTTGACCCCAGGTCCGTGTAGAGTGCGGCGAAGCTTGAGTTGCTCTCGGGCGATGATGTTTTAAGTGCCAAAAATTTTCACCACAAAAGTACAAAAAAGACATTTTTTTCTACATGCATGCGACACTATAATAAACTCTGCGGTTTTTTTTTAGAGGCATTTCAGGGGATTTTTTGCAATTTTTTCACATCACTGAATTTACAGAGATTTTAAAAAAAAAAAAGGAAAATTTGCAAAGTATTTTGCTTTGTATTATGAGAATAAGAACATTTCTTACGATCTGGCTTTAGAAATAAATATATGCGTTGGCTGGCTTTTTAGCCATATTTTGGTACTCAATCACATTCCCCTTAATTGCACACTGAAAAAATAAAGATTATAGACGAAAACAGCAAACGTGAAATCATTGCAAATCTCAGCTGAGAAGCCTAAAAGTGCACAGCTCCAGTAAATTATGGTGCTTTATGTCCAAGGGTTTCTTTGCTACCGGGGATCCACTTCAGTTTCTGCTGACAGCTAAGCACTAGGGTATTGACTGTGTTGTGAATATTAAGATTGATTCTGCTTTATATTGCATTATATTACCCGGGATAAGGGGAATGATCCCCCTTCTGCCCTCCTTCCCCACGTACCTACATTTTGCCTCGATCAGCTTGTAACCCCTTTCCGTCCTTCTTTGGCTTGTGGTTGTTTTCTGCCTTTCCCTAAACTTTTTTGACTGTCCTGCTCTGGAGCCAGCCAAGCAACCTGCCCTCGATGTTCAGACATTTTGCAGCAGGCAGATTTCAATTAAGGAGGCAGGCGTAGGTCCTCCGATCACTTTATTTGCAGAGGGCTTAGCCTCACTGTTTTGAAAGGAAAGTATAGTCAACCACATGTCAGAGGTGAGCTGCGAAGAAAAACCCAAGTCCTTTCAGCAGCGGGGATTACTGGCGGAGGGTGTTTGGTGAGGCCACAGCTGTCTCGGAGGCGAGAGTGAACCTGACAAGAGACTTTGTGGTCTGAAACGTTTCGGGGTGTTTCAGTGATAACTTGTAAGTTGGGATCCTGCCTTTGTGCTGCAAGTAGTCGAGCCAAGTTTGCAAGTTATCTCTTTTGTGAAATCGCTGAGAACCAACAAAGAGTAAAGGCGCCCGCCTGCCCAAAGGCAAGATCCCGGCAGCACAGGAGGGACAGGATTAATGCACCGGGTGATTGATGGAGGTGAATCCGCACCCCCACCAAAAACTGTTCCTGGAGGGGGACCTTCACTCAGCGTCTCCCAGTTGAGACGAAATGTCTATGTAGGCTTTAGTTAGCGTGCTAAAGCAAAGAAAATGTGAAAAACAAATTCTAGCATATTTTCTGTAAGCTGTTTTTGTAGGAGACGGCTCAAACAATTCTGAACTGGAAGGGTGAACGGTCTGAGATGCAATTAAAGCAGAGGTCCCCGTCCCCATCCCGGTGTCCGTCCCCCCCCCCGCCCTGGTACTCTGCATTGTCTTGTGGTCTGAGTACTTAAATCTGCCTGCAAATGGGTCATGCGCCGGTATTTAATTCTTTTTAATCGGAACCAAAGTTTACCTTGGTGTTGGCAGTGGGAATTGCCGTCATGGCTTTATTGCTACCTTCTTCTGTGAGAAGGAGGAGAGGTGAGAGAGACTGTAGCCTATACATGAAGTGTAACTGCAGTCATGTCTGTTCTGAAATAAGTAATGCAATATTTAAGTCATTTTTATATTGAATTATGTATTTTTTTTATACTTCAGTAGTTTTCAGTACAGTCAGAGAGGACTTTGTGAGACTGGTTGTGAGAGAACACGTAGAGGAATCCTCAGTTTAGGTAGAGCAACTCTTATCACTTTCCCGCAAGGGTTAATGAATGCATCACATTTTTGAAAGCCTCTCTCTCACTCTCACTTAGGGTTAGGAGCTGAAGATTTCTATTTTTTTTTTCCTGTGAGGTATTTACCATGTACAAAGCAAATCACTGAGCTTACTGAATTTAGCCTGACATTTCTTTTTTAACATTTTAACATTTTAAAAAGTGCTGCATAATACATTTAAGAGCTTTACAGATATTAATAGCTATGTGCATTCTTAGAGGCAACCACAAGGTAGCATGGTTTTCATAAAGAAACTGCCACTTATTTCTTTAATTAGTTCAAAGAAAAATGATACCCAAAGTTCTACCGAAGCCCCTCCAATAAAATACGAAGATAAGCCAGTGAGAGCCTTATTAACTCCATTTTGTTATATTTTACCCGTTCTCTGAGGTGTCGCTTGGAAGTGTTGGAAGTTGCATTCTTAATGCGCGCTCACATCTGTTGCATACCTGTGTAACAGTCTGTCTCCTTACGCGCCTACCAGTAGGAATCAAAAACTGATTTGCGCCTTTGTTTTTTTAATAGCTTTTTTTTACTGACTAAAAATCCTTCAGATTTGTAATTTGATTAAGCCTCCATTAGGACGTTGCTATACCTGAGGTACTGGTTATTCTCATGGAGATAGAAATGAAAATATATTAATTCTTACAGTCTTAAAATGGTTAGGGAATTACAATTATTTCCCACTGGAATGGCATGTTATTAGGCCCTGGATTGTGTTGATAGATGATTTGGTGTTTTGTCTTTAAAAATCATTTGTATAGATATGAACACACATTTATAAAAATGTCTGAATTCATGTGCGTAGGTGTGTACACATATACATTTATTTATTTATTTCTATAAGCCCAACAGAAACAATGATAGCTGCCAACCAAACCCTAATTTACTGTCACCACAAACCCTAAATAGCATTCATTTACTAGTAAAGCCTAATGGCATACATGATGGTTTGCCAGATTTGTGGCCTTTGTGAGGCTTATAAGCAGGACTGACTTGGGAAGATCATAAAACTTAATGAACTTCTCGACTGCAGGAGGTGTCCGCAGGGGAAGAGAAAGGCCTGCTTGGCTGGTTGGGCTGGTTGAACTATTTTTTATGTCTAAAGAGAGAGGAGGAAAATGTTCATTAAGAACGTTCTCCCCTTGTGCAGAATTTTGTTTTAAAGAATGGAAAAAAAAAAAATAGGAAAACCAGACAAATAGTGACGTTAACCACGGGGTTAATTTCTTGCTGTTCCCTATGTAAGCTAAAACCTTTATTTTTATTGCTACAACTGTAAATAGCCATACCATGCCATTCTGATGATTAAAGGGCTGTATCATGCCCTTACTTGCTGCAAAGCTTCTTATTGATGAAAATGGCCCAACTCTTTTAGGAACGCCCCTTGTCAATATGCTGCAAAATCTGTAAACTGCCTGTTAGGTAACTCATTGGAGAAGGACTTGTTTTTTGCCTTGTCTGCTAGCAGAATTTGAAAATGTTAACCCCTTTCTTCACTGTGGCTATTTAAAAATCAAATCACAGGACTCTTCCCCTTGCATTGCACAAATTTCAACTTTTCAGTGTTTGTAAACTATCATTTAGTCCCAACAACTTGCAATAATACATAATAATATGCAATCCTAGCAGTCCTGTCTGAACATTAAAGGATTCAAATGGAACAATGAAATGGCACTGATAGCATACATACATATAAGTGTGTATGTATAGATGTATGTATGTTAGCTATTTTCTAAATATCAGCTGTGATGTTATTGTTATTCAGTTTAGCTATTTAAAATATTTATGTGCAGTCCTGGTGTTTTTTTTCAAGCTGCTAAATACATATTTTTTATTTACCCCGACTACGTAAGGAAGTAAGCATTGTGTATTTATGTATGTACAATTTTTCTTCAGTTTAAATTGTTTAGCTTTTGTTTCCTTTCTGATGCTTCAGTATGCAAGATTTTTCACTGAACCATTGGTTATACTTTTGAATGGTATTTTTTTTTTAATTGTCAGCATATGTATTACAAATGATGACATGCAGTAGAATGTTAGGTCATTTACACTGTCCTTATGGCAATGACATTGCTTTTCTTCATAAATGTGCTACTAGGAAAAAATAAATGGAATAAAGTATCTTGATTGTCATTTGGTCATCTGTTTCAAGCACATTCATTATCAAAATGCTATTTCTTTGGTGAATTTCTAACAGGGTGCTTCTCTGGTTAAGAAAACAGGCGGCTTTGGTGATTATTTTCATTAGGGAAATTCATGATACTTTGTCTTACAGAACCTGTAACTACACCATACCTTTAGACCTTACCATTGTTAGTGCTCCTTGCTATATTTAAATAACAATCTTCACATTGATTACCAGGATATCAGTGTCTCCAGTTCTTTTTTTTTTTTCTCCCTCCATAGAGGATAAATTTGGTCCTACTTGTCAATACTAATTTAACTAGGAGCAGGGATTTGTTTTATTCTATAGCTATTTTTCATGTCCTTAATTTTTTTTTTTTTTAATTGGACACATTTGCTTGCTTATCTGAATATGCTAAATTATATGAGTTACTGGGTGGTGTATTTTGGGATGCTTGTTGTAAGTTAAGGAATTTTTGCATTCAGAGATAAATTATTATAATAGCATGTAGTGAATGCAAAGGAGTCTTTTTTTTTTTTCTTCAACAGGATTTAACACATTTATCAAGCTCTATTCCTACAGCTTTCAATGAAAAAGTTGTATGATATGGATATTATGCTGTCTTTTTTCAATTTAAATATTGATTTGTGTGAAACATTAATATAATGATATTTGCAGCCTACCGTAGGCAAATATAAGCAGAATTAGACATACTAAATTGTTACAAATGTAATGCAATATTTAAATACATATGAAGACTATATTAGTAATTATACAGTAGAGCGCGAGAGAGTCCGGTTTGTATCTGTCCTCAATTTTTAGACTGTTTTTCAATTCCTTGCACATCATGCATATGATGGTTTGATGAATATTTTTATGAGTAGCAGGAATGAATGCTGAATCTGTGTACTAGCGAGTCCAAATCAGTGGAGCCCCGAGTGGAGTTTTGCCGTCCTGGTATCATTGGTAGAATTAGATGTAGCTGTTTGTATTTCATGAATTGACACCCTGAGAAGAATGCTTTGTTTGTTTTCTCAGCAGTCATGTTTAATGCTATTCGCTTATCAAGGTGATCAGCATGGTTCAGATAACACATGCCTGACACAGCCTGCCTTTTTTCACCATCATGTTGACCTTTTGTCACATTTGCTTTTCTCTGGTAGGCAATTCATGTCTTTAAGTATGAATGGAGTAAATAATTCACATCAATATTTAATATAAATTATTAAAGTTTCTGTCAGCTCTTATAGTTCATGCTTTTATAAAGTTAGAGTAGTTCATCAGCCAAACAGATGAATTGTGCTTCTCAGCTGGACATTAGAGCTCCTCCATAATGCTGTCTTTACAGTGGAAGTAAACAGGGAATTAAACATGAAAGGAAATGAAGGCTGGTACTTGAACACTATATTTTTTTCAATAATGCACATTCTTTAGGAAGGCTCAAAGTCCTAGATAAATAGCCCATCGTAATTTATTTTGTTACTGCCATACTTTTTTTTTCCCTTCATGTTGCAAACAGAAATGTAGAAAACCCCACTGACCCTGGCATTTTCTTCTACTCTTTGTTATTAGCCTTCCATTAGTGCTCCAGCCCCCTTCTTGGGTTTAGGGTGGGTGTACTAGTGTTGGGGTTTGTTTTTGGTTGGTTTTTTTTTTTCCCTTAATGTTCTTTTTCTGTTTTTAAAGATTGATGGGGAGCACTAAGATGATGAAGTTTTAGGGTTTTTTAGTCCTTGTTTATAAATTATAGTTTATATTTTGCAAAGCGACCTGTGATTGAAAGTAGATTCAGAAAATATTTTTTAAAGAAGAAATGGTCTGATGTCTGATTGTAACAGCTATAACGTGTTCATTGCTTCAGGAATTGGATAAAAATAGCATGTTTTGCATAAAAGCATATAGTAAAAATCATTACGCACTTACTTTAATTTTATACTATTTTAGGTAGTTTACTTTAAATTCTTTTGTTAACAATCAGTTCAATGCATGTTGCACAGTCATATGAACTTGTAACAATATATGAATCACTGAATATCATGCGTCCTACAAATCAATCACTTGGAAGGGGGGTGGTGGTTTTGTATCATGTGTTCACAGGTCAAACCTTTTGCTATACTTAAGTCATGCATCAACATTTAAAGCTAATCTCTCATTCCTCATTGTCCAGCAGGTGGCTTTTTCGTATATCGTTTAATTTTTAATTATTTATTGTCAGTGGAAAATGGAATTTAATAATATTATCCTGATGGCATTTTTTAAAAGAACAACAGTTTTTCAGTATATCCTGTTGTATACGGCGGGGTCAATGAAAGCATCTAGAGATCTTCAAGTATACAATCTAAATTAAGATTCTAAACAGGCATTACAGATGCTGGTAACTTTGGCAATTATCATTTTGTTTGGTGAACAGTAGTAAAACAGTGTGCGGTAAAAGTGTTTAGAGAGAGAGGATAAATAAATTGAACAGTTTTGCAATGCAAAGTGGTTTGTGGTGTTTTTGAGGATTTCTTGGCTCTTGCTTAACTGCTATTGTGAAGCCTGGAGCAGATTTTCCCATTGCTAATGCCCTAGAAGTATTAATTCACTTTGATATGCTAATTAGAGGGCATTATGCAAGAAATGAGATTAAGTGGCAGCATGAAGCCATTTGCCTGTCAGTAAATTGAGAGCTTTAGCATCAGGAGGAGCTTTGTTTTTTCTGAGTTTCTCTTGGTTTTGCATATAAATAAAATTGATTGAAAGGTCTAGAGAAGCTTCTAGAACATTGGTGGTTCTTTTTCTCCTTCTATGATTATTTAAACTTCATGTTAAAGCCTTTCTCTGAATATTAATTGATCTAATGGGAGATACTGAACATGAAGAATTTCATTGTATTCTCAGTTACTGTATCTTAACAAAAGGAAAGTATTAGAATTCTTTGTGTCATCTGATTTTTGTGGTATTATTTTAGATATATCTTACAGCTTTGTATTATAACCTCTCTGACTGCTAACTGCTCCTGTGCTGAGAACTGTACCTGCGTGGAGGTATTTTTGCCAGTTCTGCTGGTTTTGGGATTGGGATAATGAGGGCCCAACCAGCAGAAGTCAAATGGTCGTCTCTGATTCCTGGCCGATGGGGCCTTGGGCATTTATCACCCCCACTCACTCACAGCATTTCCCATCATTTCTTATGCAAATCACACGTATATTTTCCTTCATTTAGGAAGGAAGGGGTTGTAATATTGAACATAGATTTTATTCAACTGCCAGAAATTGTGTTAAAGTAACATTAAGGGATTGACTTACAGCCATAAGAGTGAGGAAATTTGGAGTTAATAGTTAAACTCTGCCCTTAACTCAACTCATTGAACCTATTTATTAGAGCATATATGATACTTAAGATCGCTGTGCTGAGACCTCTGCAGTATTAGGACACTCCAGGATGACTCAAAGACGAGAGTTTCTGATTTAGTTCAAATTTTCTTCTGGTGTTTTTTGTGTGTGTGAGTGGTTTTTATTCAGCCTCGGAGTTGCTTTACTACAGTTTTGTGGTTAGTTTTCTTTTTATAATACTGTTTAAAAAAATATCAGAGAAGTAATTCTGGAAGTTGAACAAAAATTCATCAAAAAATAAAACCAAAACAAAACCAACCCAAGCCTCTCTAGTCCTCTTTGCCTGAGTGCCTGCAGAATGTTTGCTGTTTGTGTGCCCATCTCCTCCACAGATCGTTGTCTCAAAGTCAATCAGGGGAGTAGTGCTAGAGTGACAGTGCTTGTTATGAGCCCCAATAGTTATTTAAAAGAAAGGAAAAAGGATAAAAAAATGCCCCAGAGCTCCATGCGGGGGCTGTTCATGCTAGATGCACATGCTCTCCCTGATCCTGGCAGCTGAAGTCTATCACTGTTGGGAAATTTTTAACATGAACCACATAAGACACAAACCACCGCGGTTTCCCCGAAGCCACAGGGGTTTTCACGTCAGCGCAGGACAACTGGCACGTGCGCTGCGGGTCCCTGCCCGCTGTCCCCTGCCCTTGGCACCCGCGGGAGCTGCGAGCCCTCTCCATCCACCCTCCCTGCTCTTCGTCAACAAAGAGTCCGTAGCGTGGTTTTCATTTAAAATATTATGTCCCTGGTTGTCCTTGGTTCCCAAGACCTCCTGAACTGGTTGGCCCAAAGAATCCGATCAAGAAACCAAAAACTTTAGTTATCATAGTGAACCTTTTTGATACTGGGAAGAACAAAACAGCACCTGAAACTGCAAAATCAGTTCTCACGGAAAGCAAAAGAAAGCATCACTGGTCTCCAGCTGCTAATTTTGAATTTCACATTCTTGAACAAAAGAACTAAATAATGCAAATGTTCTGTGGCCAACCTTAACTTCTCAGTACCAATAGACCCCCAACGGCATTGTTTTGGGAGGAGAGGGTGCTGGAGATGAAAGCCTGGCATTTCTGGGTTTGAATCCTGCTGTTGCTGTTGACTTTAGAAGAAAAAACTTTCCTCCCACTCAAGTGAGGAGAGATGTGGTGACCTCGGTGGGAGCAAACCTGGGGCTCGGCTGCTGCTTCACTGAAGGGAATGCAAGAGCTCACTTTTCCTATCTTTAAAATGGGAGTGTTATCGATCAGATTTTTTTCTGTGAAGATTGTGTTAAGTTGGTGCTATGTCTTGAAAAGGAATATTTTTATCAAGTATTGGGTATAATTAAAATTGTTACGTAAGAAGTACTCTATTAGCACTATTTACAGTATCCACTTCATTCCAATCACGGTGAGCCTAAGTGGAGTCTTACCTCCTGGAGATGAAGAGATTAGGTTTTCCTTAGAATTCTACTTTTCTTGGCTTTAATTAGGAATGTTTGGTTTTTTAATTAATGGTTAGACCTCTAGCAAAAGGGTATCAGGGTTTTCTGACTTGGTAGTTAGCTTGCTCAGTACGGAAAGAGACTGTTTGCTCACCGTAGATGGGGATCACTGCTTTTCTTCAGTGATAGCTGTTTACAGGCAGGATGGCACACTTGAAAGGGTATTTAAAGCATGCTTTCATATATTTGTTGATTAAAGAAGGAAATGTGCTTTTAGTGAGGTTTGTAATTACAGAACACCCAAATGTTTGCTTATTTTCTTTCATGTGAGATCCTGGTAGCATGATTAACTGTCACTAGTAAGAACAAGTTACAGTAGATTGTGCAATGATTCTTATTTGACTTCAAGGATGTATTTATTACCATTTTTGAACAAATTATACTAACATGAAAAGTTGTGGAAATGATTGTGCACTAGATAAGGTGATACATTACAGGAGTGGTTGGGTTTATGGAGCTTTATGCCGAGGTTTTCTCAGAAATTATAGCACAGTCCTGTCACTATAAAACCTGGTGATACAGTTGGTAATAACATGCAGTGGAGGTATTTTTAGGATTTCACTTGTTATTCAAATAGAGTGGGAACTATCAGTTTTTCTACCTCGTATTTCTTTCCTTTGTTGCACTGGGTGAGAAGGGAAGAGGGGAAAGAAAGCCCGAGGACGGCAGAGCGGGTGCCTGGGCGTGGGGTACCGCAGCCCTGCCAGGTCCCACCGGTGCCACCGGCTCTGGGGCCACGAGGCTGCTGAGGTTTCGGCACTGCTGGCGGCTCTCTGGTGCCCAGCGGTCGCCTGGGACGGTGGGGGAAATTTTGCCTTCCTTACGCAGCTGAGGATTTTTTTTGTGAATTATTTCTTACTTCCTCTCCACTTGTTAGGCCAGTGACGTGATATCGATATGGAGCTTGGGAACTTATTGACTTGTTGGTTCTTGACCTTTTGACTGTGACCAAGTATAGAAATTGAATGTCTGAAAATTAAATGATAGACTCCATATACATAAATTCTTGGATGTCAGTGTATTACATGAACTAATTTCGGTTTACCTAAATTTATGGCATTTTGTGTTCAATAAAGGAAATATTTCTTCCTTTCAATATACTGAGAGTCTAATAATATTGTAGTTGCTAGCACTAAACAAATCAATTTCCTTTTACTGACTGATTATCATAACAGCTGCTGTTTAATCACCGTGATTGTTATGTAACTTTTAAATCTCTAATATTTTGGAGAGGAACAAGCAGCATCGTCTTGCTGCGTAACGATGTGATGTCATTGGTGCTGAACCGTACGACTGCGTTTTGCGGGGCTCCAGACTAGAGTTCTTGTTTAGTTTAGTAATATTTAATGGGCTATGAACACTTGCCGAGCAAACTGCCTACTTGAAAGGAGACCCGAAACAACACACAGTCCACGTCCTGTTTTCACTGAAACAAGAAATGGGCGTTTGTTTTTCCGCCCTAAAAACGTAGCACGGTGGGGCCTGATGAGAATGCCGTGCATTGGCCCCCAGCGTCTGATGAAATTAGCTTATTGCTCTGCACGTGCAAACAGGGAGAGCGGCGATCCTGGCTTTGTAGCTGAGAGCAAGACTCGGGCCTCCAAAACGGGGTGACAGAGCTGGGAATATTGTTCTCTCCGAGTGCCGCAATAAGGCTGTGGTCAGCACTAATGTAAATATTTGTACAACAACCATGTTCTACAGACTCCGATTTAATGGTAAAAATCTGCCCTGAACGCCTGGGTAAATATATGCTGAAGAACAGAAGCCTATTCACTGAAGAAACAATTGACTTTAGCTTCTTTGTTGTTAAAGTGGCCCCCAGTGATCCTCTGCGAGGACCAGATAGCGGCGGAGCGCGGCTGCCGGCGGGCTGGCAGCTCCCTGGCAGTGCCCGGCGCTGCCGGCACGGGCGCGAGGGATGGACGGGGCGCGGGGAGCCGGCATCGCCGCCCCGCTCCTCTCCGTGCACAGGAAGGGGAACTTGTCAATGGAAGAAAAAGAACTGTAATCGCACATTTACATATGCTCCTAATTGTTGATTTGGGGATTTTCTATGAATATAGCTTCACAAAACAGATGCTGTTTAAGAAAAGGGGGAACATAATTTTGTGGGCAATGAATTAAGTGTTTTTGTGGCCCTCTCATCCGTAGCTAGGAGCAGTTTGTGGACCGCGTCTGTGAACGCCGCTCATAATTGTTTTTCACACATAAGTTATGCAAATGAGCTTTTATGGCAACTGGCATAACAATTAGCATCCTCCAGCAATATTTTAGCAGGTTAATTGCAAAATTTCTAAATTGTACATCTGACTTGTTAATTAGGCATGACAGAGGTGGTAAAATAGTTATCTTCAGGCAGTGGCAGCCAGGAGCTGCTTGAAATGCAAAGAGCAACGATTGATTGGATTTGAGGGTTACAATTGTGGGAGCACTGCTGTTGTCAAGTGCCGCTGAGCAGCTCTGCTCCATCGGCTGCCTCAGAGCAAGAACCACGTCGTTGCTGAGAGGATCCTGCCATTTACAAATCTGCTTTATTTAACTCTGAAACTCTCCAAATCCCGTCTGTGGGAAGCGCCCAGCTCCTGCCTGTTCCTCCATCTCGGGCCCACGTGAAGGGGGAAACCATGGACCCGAAGTCATAATTTTGATTTTATTTACAAATATGCCTGAAAGTTTAGGTGCTGGCACAGATCAACAAATACTTTTTTTTTTTTTTAGCCCTGGTAAAAAATGCTGTTGCCTATCCCTACGCATTTGCTGAGAATTCTGCCTGCCTTTCCTTAAATTGCAACCTTTACTGCCCAATATTTTAATATGATGTTGATTACATTTTACAAGCTTTACTTACTCAGCTTATTTCTCTTAAATCCTTGCTTTCAAATATCTTTGTGTGTCTTATAATATTAATCGTATTAAAATACAAAAAACCATGATATTTGCAATAATCCCTTTTTAGGCTCTCAGAGGTATGTCTGAATGATTAAAAAAAGATTGTAACATGAAAGTCTTCATATGAGTAATGCGTTCAAAACATTTTTCCACCAATACTGCCTATAACAGACAATAATGTATTCCAGCAGAGGTACTGTCTGTTTAAATCATACTAACACAATTTTCCATCCCAGTATGTTCTAAATGCATTTTACTGTCTTTGCTGATTTTGATATAAAATGCAGATTTCTGGGCTATTTTAATATTTAATAAGTTAAAGGGTGATAACAAACAAACAAAAAAATGCCACTGAACAAGTACCTTTGGGAGACAGAGAAGAAGTCATCTAGCATGCCTGGAAGCTTTGTTTGGTTGTACCATTTGTCTTTAGTTTGCTGGTGGACTATGTATTTTGTGGCTTAAATAAAGTCAATCAAATTTTAGTACATATATAGTACCTGTAAGCAAAAAGAAAATCAGCTTAAGCACATGTGAAATTTCATGTCCTCTTTTTTCTCTATATGCATTCTCTTGATTTAACCACATGGTTTTTAAAATTGGGATGTTATATTTTCATTTAAAAAGTAAATGTTCCTGCATGCATAACTGTTCTAATATTTTACATTTTCTTGTGACATGTGTATATGGAGTAAGTGCCATTTATGATATGTTGTCATCAATAATTTTGTCACAGAGAATAAAAGCCTTTAAACTCATCCACCCACTGGAACGTTTTATCATATTTATTTTAAGAGATATGAAATTAGCAGAACAATTGAGCTCTTTGTATATGGGAGATGCAAATGTAACTGAATATTTACCTTTAATGAAGGGCAGCATAAATATCTCAGTATCAATAAATTATATGCAGTAGCAGAATATTCCATAGACACCTAATAAATAGTTCCTTTTTTCCCCTAGATTCCTGAACCGCATTATCTTTTAGGATAGTTTAATTTACAATCCACAGTGAAATTAAGTATTGGTTAACTTTTTTAAACGATCTATTGCAATTGGAAAATAGTGGGTTTTGACTAGAAGTAAACCACATTTCCAAATCATTACATTTACTGATTAAATGCTCACTTACTGTATTCAACAGTTCAAGGAAGAGTTTACTACAGTAATGCTTCAGTAGATAATATTTGGAATGGAGTAACCATTTTAATGAGGTTCATCGAGAGAGATTTCAGCAGGGAACATTTCAGGTGTGTTATGGCTTTTGTCTTGTCACAATGCATGTCTCTCTAACATCAGAGAGAAGTTACAGAGCAGCACTCATCTCATTTAAGACAGTAAGAAACTCCATAATAAGTGTGAGCAGGGAAAGGCAGTACCAGATAGCATTGTGCGTTCTTGTGTTTTCGCAAGCCTGGTAAGTAAATACACTCCACAGTTTAAATGTACATCACATTTTAACTGTCCTAATATTGATCATCCTATAGAGGAATTATATTGAAGTCTACTAGTTATTAGTGTAAAGAGGGTCAGATGCAGAGACTGGTACAAAGCAAGTGCTCTCATGGTAATGATGCTGCTATTTATAGATCCCCATTTCATTAGTTGCAGAGTTTCAGGGAAGAGATTTTCTCTAGGGGAAATGGATACTTGAAGTTCATTTTCTTCCTGATGCACATTAAGGCAGAAACGTGAACAACCTTCAGTATAGGACACACGATTACAAGATTTTGTTTGACCATTTTCCCTAAATATACCCGTAGTTACGTATAGTGCAGATGTAAAACTGCTAACTGGTGTTCCAGCCGAGCTTCATTTCCGAAACCTTTCACAATTTTTTTGTCATGAGAATTTTTTTTTTCTTCCCTAAAGGAATTTTATTTTTAAAGGGTGCCATGCCAGTAAACTGAGTAGTATTAAAATGTGTTGCTTTATAAAACTAACACATCTGGATCACCTGACTTAAAGCAGTCTTGCTACAGCTGTCATGCACTACAGCATATTTACTTACAGTACCTGAGAGGTACAATCTCAGTTAATCAAAACAGGACTGTGTTTTCTGATATTTACTAATAAATACGAAAATTTGAGTATCTGAAAACTCAATTGTTTAAACATACTTAGTTGTCTCCTGTGAAATTCAGATAATCAAGGCTCCATATAATTTTTGTGTGCGTGTATTTCTAGCGCTTTCCTTCTTGGAATTCTTGACATCTTGAGGTTTTTTTTTTTTCCTTTAAGAGAATATTTACTTAGTTAGTATTCACTTAATTAGAACTGACTGTTTAATGTTTTCTGGGAGGGTATTTATGGTATTTTCTTTGCCATATTTGCATTCCAGAAATTAAGTCCCCATGCCATTATTCGGCAAGCCTTTCATACATTAGAATGATGAATTGAAAGCAGAAATGGGAAAAAGACTGCAATGCAATGAAAATTTAATCAGCGTCTTCTGCTGCTTTAATAAGGCAAATAATTCTTATTGGCCGCTGCGTTAAGGTTTCTAATATTTAATTCATAACAAACCTTGCATTATTCTGCAGCAGCATCGACAGCTCCACTTTGCTGCCTGCCAACAGGCAACCATAAAAACTTAAAAGCAGATGTAAATGTCTAAAACAAGGAGAATGATTGGATCTAAAGCGGTCAGAAAAAATCAACAATATTGCCAGAGAGTTTGATAAATCTTTACACACACTTTAGCAATGTACAAATGATATTAATTAAACTCATTAAACGTGTTGATTTTAAGGATTTGAGGTAACTTTTTTGAAATGCACAATTTTTTTTAGCTCCTGCAGGCCCCCAAACAAGAACTGATGCAATGCCAGCAGTGCAAGGATGCTTATCGCTAGTCAGCTTGAATGATACTATAATTCTGGAAGATTCAGTTAATTTTCATATTTAGCGTATCTGTTATATTGCAATGGTAAAATTGTTGTCATTCGTCTCATGTGTGCGTCTAATGCCGGAATTCAGCAAAAGAACAAGAGCTCGTCCTCCTAGTACTATTTCAGCTCTCTCTTCCTAACAGTAACATTAATTGATTAAACAATACTGTGCTAGGGAAAGCCTGTGTTAGTTTTTAAATCTCATCCTAAAGCCTTTTTGTATTCGGGAAGGCTATTTGGAAAGTGACGGTGAAATCCTCTGCACCGAATTTTGCACTGGAGATCTAAAAAAATGTGCCAGGGTACCGCGAAGATGAAATGTAAACATGCTGTATAATTCCCGGGGATGTGGCAGGGTGTTTTTGTAGTGCGAGGCAACAGCGAATGGCAACCTGCCAATGCTAGGTGCAAGCTCTTGTTACAGAGAAGGGTTGCGCCTGTTCTCATTTCTTCTTGAAATGGCTTAATTGGTGTCAGCACCCCAGGGATAAAGGCCTCTAACACTGAAATCCACACGATTCACCCTGTCTCTGCTCAGTGTAGGGAAACTGGTAACAACTGGTGGTGAATGAGGAGTGAACGGTGCTGTAACAATACTCGATGATGTTTGGGATGACAGAAATTAATACGCACTTGCTTGAAGAAAGCAATGATTAATGGCAGTGAGCAAGGGAATGCTGTCCCTCCTTTAACTCCACTTTGATGGGGATTGAAAAGCAAAAGGCTGTTTTCATTCTCTCTCGAAAGCAGAGGTCACCCAGAGTACATTACAGCAATTTTTCCTCTCTGTTTTTTATTTCATAAATATTATGATAAGCATAGATGAGATAGATTTTTTCACGGAGGCTTAAAAGGATATTTTATGTCTGTTTGCTGTTTGTGCTCAACAAAGAAATCTGATTTCTTCTGTTTATGTGTTAGATCATTTTACTTCGCAGTGGAATAATTAGTATAATTAAGCATTTTAAAAGCTCACCATCGTGTTAGTTTTTCTCAGGTTTTTACAGATGGAATTTCATGGTCTTCATTTCCAAAGTGCTGACAGGTCAGAACGAGGCAAGGAGTGTTGCCGAGAAAAGAAAAAAAAAGGTTAAAAATCCAAAGATTCCTCATTGAATTTTTGATGTAAATATATTTTGCAAGATCCTCGCACTTGTCAGCAGCTTTCTAAGCTATTTGATAAAGAATCTTTATTCTACAAGAAGACTGAAATAACACAACAGTGCTTTGGATAATGAATTCTTCATCTAAGCAGAACTTTAAAACAAAGTACAATGTTGGCATTTTTTTCTTTGAGTGAGAGGGCTGATACATCTTTGGGATCCGACAGGAAGACATAAATTAATAGAGTTCTGGAGATCAGTTTCTCATTAATAATCCATTTTGTCATGGTTCTTGGCATTGTCAGCCTAGTAGCTGGTTCATATTTTGCTAAAGGATAAAAGCACATGATGTCTTAAGGCACAACATAAGGAGAAGGAGTTTATCATCTTTTGGAAAAAACTATCTCTGAAGAAATAGATTGTTTTGCAGGAAATAAATGTCAATTTCGAGTTTTATGCATTTTTAATCTTCAAACAGGTTTTTTAATGTATACAGTTGCAAAAATAGAATCCTGAGTTGGAAGAGGTTGTTTCCAACAGCCATGGCTTTGCCTTTGTCCTCTCCTCTGTTTGGGGGTTTGATTTTTTAGAAATTGCAATAGATCCCAGACCTTTAATACTGCCTTTTTAGACTCTATGGCAGATTGTGTCCAGTTTAAAACTTGTGATTGAAAAGAAAAAAAGATGGTTCTCCTTTTGAATGGGTAAACGTAAGACCTTTGTTACATTCGCACTGTCTCAGAAATGTGGGACGTACTCGACACACCAAGGTATATTTCCCCAGTATTTTCAAAACGGAAAAGGTTGCTTTTTCATGAGTATGACGACATGAATTGGAGTAATTTACCCTTTTGAAGTCTTAAATCTGGTATTTTATGTATCTTAAGGTAGTGGCAGCCTGGCAAACAGCGTAACCACTTTAAAAGTGTTCAGCTTGTGCTGTCATCCCAAGTAAGGAAGAATGGAGATCTGATTTAGTTGCATGCCCTTTATTTTATATACTGAAGAGTGACATAATGCAGATCTCTTCAGGAACTTGTGATGCATTTGGGAAGGATAAAGGGGAGGAAAAAAAGACAACACTAGCCCAGATAGCTTAGCTGTAAGATTTAACTGGGGTCAAACATTTGTAATTTAATCAAAGGTAAACAGTCTACTAAAAAAGGCATAGAGGGAGGGAGGGAGAGGTTCTGGCAGAGGGCTGAAGGGAGCTGGGGTCCGGCTCAGGTTGTAGTCGGGATTACCGAGAGGGAAGCACCGTGTGTCAGGAACACACCGCTGACCAGCACCGGCCCGTGGTGGAGCGGCCCTGCGCAGGACGGGATGCCGCGGCACCCTCGTCAGCGTGTTGTTTGGCAGAGTCGTGGTGGGGGAAGAGGCCATCGCGGGTGTAGCTGTAGAGGAGCCCCAGCCGGGCATGCGGCTGTACGCGGCGTAAAGCATCTCCGGTGCGGGTCCCGCCGACCTGCGGGTCACCGGTGAGAGAGAACGTGCCGGGGTCCTACGAGATTTCCGTATAAACATAGCGCTTCATTTTGGTGATCTTTCGACCTCCACCAGCTTAATATTCACTCTTAAGGAATGAGCAGGTCAGATAAAATTGTTGATGCATCTTCCCCGTGGTTTCCTGAGTCGGTGGATCAGAGGTGCCGTCCGTCCTGGGTGAGAGCTGATGGAGGAGGCAGCAGCATTTGACACTTGGCTGTGGCTAGAAGCGCGGTGTTTACTTCATCAGCAGGAATACACAACCGTTTACGGCTTGCTTTTTTGCCTGAAAACAGGGAAGGGTTGAATTATGAAGATTTAGAACATGCTTCCTTACACGGAGTTGCAAAGGACATTTGTCTCAGCACATTGTAGTGAAATTTTAAAGAGCAGGTTTTGACAGGAGACATTTTGCTGACACAGAATATTTTGTTCACTTCTGACTCTCAAATAAGTGCTACTTCTGTCATAATGATTGATTTATATTCGTTTTAGACCATACATTTTACATCCTCTCTTTTAGTGCTTATGGCTACGCAGCTTCAGAATAGCACAGTTTTAAAACTGTTATGAGCATGGCATCACATTTCACATTCCACTAATAAAAAAAAATTGGTTGTAACAGGTTCTAGGTATTTTGTAGTATGGTATATTTAGAATAAAATGCTAATTTTTATTATCTCATGGAAAAAGAAAATTTTAAAATGAAGACTTTTGTTAAAAAATTGGTACAGACTTGTAATTTAAATTATTCCTAATAACAGAACCTGCAGAATGGTGTTCCCATGGCTCTTATTATAGGTGCTATGAAATTAAGTGCTGAACATCTTTACCATCCCTGGTGGTGTGTTGTGAGCTGCTGGAGCTCGGGAAAGTGCTGGGCTCCTCCCAGGTGTGGATCTGGCCCTTCGTCACCTCTGGAAATCTCAGCCTGGGTGGGCGGCTGCTCTGCATTTACATTAACCCAGTTTCTTGCAGGACAGGAGTCTTAGCACATTTCAATACATAAATACTTCAGGAAAAAAACCACTGAAGCCTTTGCTGTAAGTTTTGTTTGAAACGTATTCTCTAGGTAGCAGAATTGTTCTCATTAGAGCAGGACCCTCGTTTGAGCGTGGTGGTTTGAGGCGGAGGAAGCTGGTTTGTGTTCAGGCATTTCTCAGAGCACGAAGAGGCTCTGCTTTCCCTCTGCCGTCTGGGGCCAGAGACCTTCAGCAGCTGCAGTGGTGGCTTTTAGGTTTTGGTGACACAACGGATGTCACAGCCTTGGTTTCTTCATTAATCCCTAGGAAATGGCATCTGCTAGTTCGTGTCTTTGTAGGCATTTGGACAGAGTAGGTACCATGCTCATGTGTGCGGCTTTCCGATTTTTCAGTGGCGTTGCAGTCTGGGGAAAAAGAGGAGACTCTAGTATTTTCAGAAAAAGAAATGAACTTGTCCATAGTTGCCACTCCCAGTGCAACCATCTGAATAATTGAAATTACTATGTTAATTGAGCCTGGGGCTGTTTCAAGGAGAGGCAGGAGTGAAGTCAGGGTTGATTTCCCATGTCCGGGCTTTTGCCCATCGGGACATCAGAGCAGACGAGACCGCTCCGGCATGGCCGGACCCTGTGCGGCAGCACCGAGCGCAGACTGCAGGTGCACCAGCCTTCCCCAGCCAAGGTCACCAAGCAACATCGTTGTTTCTGGACGGGGCTGTGGTCTTTTCCTTCAAAATTAATGTTCATGCACATCTTACTATGGAATCATAGTACTTATCCTTCCTGTCTTTAAAAAATATCCCTAAGAACATAGCACTGAGCACGGACGTGAAGTAAAATGACTTTGGTCAGAGAAGGCTGGTTCCCTGAGCCCTTCTTTGGCCGTGAGAGACGACGCTTTGTCCTCTGAGCTGGTGAAGAACAGGCCATATGGAAAGGGTCAAATTCGGCTGCCTTTGGCTGTGCTGCAAAGAGAGAGAGAGAGAGAGATTTAATTCTTAGAGAACGAAGGAACTAATATTCAAGCAGGGCTTCAGGAAAAAAGGGCTTCCAAGATGTTGCAGATTTTGGAAATATTTGACAATGTTAGCAACATCAACTACTGACAAAAAAACCCTCTCTCCAGAAAATCTTTCACAGTTGTGCCAAGAAAAGCAGCTTCGATGGAACATTTTCATAAACTATCATCAGTTATGCAGCAGCAGCTTCACAAATCAGAAATGATATCTTCAGGCACTGCTGTCAAGTGTTATTCAAATAATACCAGCCTCACATTTGAATAACAGCAGACATTTTGAATTAATTAATCAGATGAGATAGTCTAGGCCTTTTCTCATTAGTCTCTGGGTCAGGCATGGGAAGATATATGCGTTGGTGATGATATACCTGTCTTTAATCGTGATTTATGAAGATTTAGGATTGTGTGTGATTTGTCAAAGGTTCTGGGAAAAGGCTGGTGCATATTTCATTACCTAATCTGAGATTGATTTCGTGATGCTGAGAGATATAACCCTATTGTTCGGCTATGTGGGAAGCGCAGGTAGACACGGCATCCCAGGGTTTTACTGGCTTATCTCTGTGACTGTCAAACAATGCTGTAAACTTTTACTGCCAGCAGTTAACAATTCCTGCTTTAATTATAGGCAAATTCTTCATTCTGTCCAAAGGGGAAGCTTCAGTAGTTATTTAGTTAAAAAGCATAACAGACCTTATAACTATGACCCAGTGTAAATCATGGACAAAGTTGGCAAATTTCATGGCTTGGTCATGGTGAAAATATAAAATTTCATGGTTTGTCACAGATTAATAGAAAAATCCTATTAAAACTGTGCAAATAACAGAACAACAAGTTAGGTGGAGATCCTTACATGGCACCTTCCTACTCACAGGATTTATTTTAGGTTGAAATCGCTACTAACAACACAAGGCCCTTTGCATGCTTTTCTTTGCTGCACTGTTTTCTATTCAGTTTAATTAGTATTTGTTGTTTGGTTTGGACTGAATAATTATTGTGCAATTGTTTTGAAGCATTATTTACATAAGAAAGCATGTGTTACATTGCTTCTGCAGTGAAAGGAGCCTTGAAAATGAAATATTTGAATACAAATTGTGTATTTTTTTAAATCATACAAATCGCTATATCTAATAATTCATCAGTAATCAGGACTTTCTGTATTGGAACAAGGTCTGGCAGCACTGCACGTTCCTGCTCTAGAGCAGAAGAGCCCCTCGCTGCCCCGTGTGCCGCACTCTGACGGGAGCCGTGCTGGGTCCTCGACCACTGCAGCCAACCGCTGCCCACATCTTTTAGATCAGCAGACCGTGGACAACCCTCAAGTTTCCTGCAGATTGCTAATCAGCTACATCCTTGTTTTGAATCAAAAAGTTCACGTCTTTCACTGTTCTTGGTACCATTTTGCAGCCCATCTATCATAGCCACGCAGCAGCAGCCCTTGTCTCACGCAGCCCTTAGACCTCCTGTTCAGGCTCCTGTGCCAACCGGAGGCTGCTGTAGGGTAGCTTTAATACAGGGGGTTTCTACTGTTGCCTTTTTTACTGTTTTGATTGTATCCAGAATTTTGACCAGCGATACAAGAATTTGGACCTAGGCCAAGATACTCCAAACATACTGAGCTCTTCCACTCGATCCTCTCCTAGAGGGAGTAGTTTGTTGCTGAAGTGGCCAATTTAAGAAGAAAATGGCAGTTGTGCTACATCGGAATAATGATAAAAAAGGATCAAAGTCTCAGAATAAGGACTTTTAAGAACGACATCAAAATAGTCATCACTAATGGCAGTCAGTAAAAGCTTTGTATCTTAAATAGCCCAGAATTTCACATATGAAACTTATTTTAAAAATGAGTTTGTGCTGTTTTCATATGAGACTTTCCTTCACAAATACAAGGTCTAGAAATACATTTTTAGGGGAAGGGTGCAATGGTTCAAATAATCACATGTTTCTGAAATCTTGGCCTCAGTGGGAGACAAAATGATAAGTCTTGGCAAAAAGGAAAAATGCCGCAACTTGAGCAATAAGTTCATGATTCCCATTAAAGAAAAATCATCAATGAGTATTGTTTATATCAAGTTTCATAATTAACTGTTGCCAGGTCATCTGCACCAAGAACTTCATCTGCACTCTAAACCAACTACTGTGTACAGGTAGTAATTAAAAGAACAGCTAATGATAGTGTAGACAGTAATTTTTCTTTTTTCCCCATCACAGATAGTCATAAAATATAGAAGGAAAGAAAAAAAAATTGGTTTGGATTATTGATTAGTGTTTTGCTAATAAGAAATTAAATTTATTGACCACTGCCATTATATAGCTTTGCTTTCCCATGAGTTAGTTTGCAGCTCTAGGCAGGCTTCAGCAGATAGCCAAGGCTGGACACGTGCTGTCAGATGCATGCCTCTGGAGAAGGATGCTTAACCCTATTAGTCAGGTCATTTCTCTCTTTTTGTGTAGAGGTCAACGAAAAAGAATTGTTTTCTTAATTCAACTTTCACAGCTTTCATTTTAAAAGTAAACAAATTGCACCAACTTCTAACCATGTCATAATGCACATATATACTGTTTGAAGATGGGAACCTCTTGTCAAGTGACATGGTGTTCTAGTGATCAATATTATGCATAAACTCCTATAAATATTTTTGTTGATAGAAGTTACACAGACACAACTGAGACACCAGATTCCTCGGGATGTACTGACATGCAGACTTTCAAGGTCACTGTGCTGCACCTTAAGGAAGCATGTCCTATCCCCTTGAATTTGGGCTGTACTTTGCTTTAGAAGCATAAATGCACATTATACTTTGTACATGGATGCAAAAGATTAGCACTGTTCTTTACAAACAAAAGAGGAGGCAGGGAGTGCATTCCGTGGAGAAAACATTGATTTCCAAGACTTTTGGATAAGAGGATCTCCTTTTGGAAGAAAGTGAGCATGGACCTTCCGTGGTGCCTGGAGTTACCACTGTGTCACTGGAGCAGTTGTAGATGATGCACCAACGCATCGGTCTTCAGGGGATGGTTGGGCTTGGTTTGGTGGCATCAGCAGAACTCTAGTTCTAGACTCAAATCACGAGTCCACCTAATATATTTAACCTTTGCGTTTAGGTCAGCTTTCATAGTAAGAAATGGCTCTTGGGGCTCTGAACCCCCAGTAATCCAGCTGCTCACAACACACACGCGTGCCCAGCTCCGCCGGTACCGGTGTGCCTGGCTCCAGGGGCTTGTTCGCACGAGGTGGGTCCGGACTGAGAGCATCACCGGCGGGGCGGTGGTCTGCACCTCCTCAGCCCCAGCTGGGAAGGGTGACCCTCGCGCATCAGCTCCCGTAGGGACAGCTCAGGAAGGGACCCGACACTGGGGGGGGAAAGGGTGTCTGCGGAGGTGAACGTCGCCAACCAGGAGCACCGGGAGCTGCGAGGCGACGGTGCCTCACCCTGCTCTTCTGCCCCAATTAGCTAAAGCTCCAGCCCTGCACGCGCGCTGGGTGGCACTCCCTGCAGCCAGCACAACCGCGCTGCTCTTCTGCTTGTGCCGCCGCTTTCCCCGCTCACAGGCAGCATTTCGCATGAGCAGCGAGGTGGGACTGGAGCTGGTATACGGCATCCAGATCATGGTGCAGCGCGGGGACGCTTGCTCAGGGCTGATTTAGGAAATTCCTTGAGTTTTCCAGCGTCGCCCGTCAGTGCAAAGCATTTCGTGTGTAGGAATTACTAAATACCGAGTCTATGGTTTTGTATGGCCTTTGGGAAGATGATAGCTGGTTTTCTGCGTGACTGTTCGCTCTGTTCACGGTACTTTTCTACACTTCAGAGTGCAGAGTGCAGTGCAGTTTCAATACAAACATATACTTCTGTATATTAAGCATGTGCATTAATATATTATTATTACTTGGACTAATAACAAATAGTAGTCAGTCAGTGAGATAAAAAAGGACAGAGTTCAATAGTAATTCTCAGACAGCTTAGCAATTACCCAGACAGCTTGCAGTCAGAAAAGCTGTTCAAATCTAGGATTATGAACTACACTGATGGCAGCTCTACTGGGTGGAGTTTTAAAAGACTGTGAGTATGTTTGTAAGTAATTGCAAGACTCGTTTCCAGCACTGCTCCTGATGAACTTCTCTTTTACAAGCCAGAACCAACAACCGTAAAAAAAACCCTCCAAAAGCCAGCAGGCTGGTTTCCAAAACCAGTCAAAATTATTTTTAAGTATTTATTTTCTGTATCAGAAAGATGTCTGTTGCTTGCAAGCCTCTTGGATATTTTTTCATCCTTCCTCCTTAATGACATAAATCCCCAATTCCTTTCATTTCTGTAACAATAGTCGACATCAAACAACATGCGTGGCAGCACAGATTTTGTGGCTTTGTTTTTAAAATCAGCGCGTCTCCTTCCTTTACGAGTGAAGGTGGCTTCTTTCCTCATTACCTCGGATGGTTTCATCGATTCCTGTTCATGTTTTCCGTAACCAGCGCTCTGCTCCCCGGCGGTGCTGCGGGTGAGATCCTCCCCGCGCCAGTGGAAGGCCAAGGGAGCGCTTAAGTCCCATCTAAGCCTCAAGGCATAATCTCAAAACTTCTTTAGGAGCCGGGTCAGCGAGGCTGGCATTAGCCATTCAGCACACTCCCAACGTGGGGAGTCGTGGGGGGATGCGGGGTCCCCAGCCCCGGAGCTGGGGGTGCAGCGGACCTGGGGTTTGGGGGGCCATATACCCCTTGTGCTCCGTGGCACCAGCCCGGGAGAGGAGAGAGTTCAGATACAAACTTTGGTTTTGAAGCACTTGAATGAAAAAGGGGTGTTGTTGGATTTTGAGCTTTTTTTTAGGGCAGTACATGATTTTTTTATGGGGCGCATTAAATTCTGTACCTGCAGCGAGCATTAAAGCCACCTCATCACTCGGCACCGGAGGGGAGTGCAAGCTCTGAAGCAGGAGAGGCAGCTGTTAAGAGATTTCCATCTCAGCAGCCTCTCATGCCAATAGGATTGTGATTTGGGAATATAACAAGGCTTTGGGGGCTAAAGTTAATAAATAACCACTGTATTCCCTTTACCGTTTTATTCTCTATGCCTGGCCCCAATGCCTTCTAAGCCCAAGCAATTATCAGTCCCTGGGCTGATGTATTTGACATAAGCCCATATATTCTTTAAGCAAGAAGCCTTCACCACAAATTTTGCTTCAAAAAGACTGTTGAAGGGAAAAAAGGTCATTTGGGTGGTTGAGTATCTGTACTCAGATGCTGGCAGTAAGTGCTGTATTTGCAGTCGCTGGGTTTTTTATCCCCTCAGTCGGGGGGAGCCGAGTACATGGTATGTATTTTAGGTCACGTTCTTCCTGCTGGTGGAAACAATGCATCTTCTGTCTGCGGGGCTGACCCTTTTCACATCCAGAATATTTGTTGTAGGGGTGTGGTTGACAGAGCATCTTGGGAATGAATTCAAATTCTTTAGTTACAATCCAAGTCATTTTCAGTTATTCCTGTTGTACCCGGTCCTGACTAATATAGCAGAGACTGTGCTTTTTGCATCAAATACATCCTCGCTGTGCCTCAGGAGGAAGGTTGGCAGACACAGGTTTTTATAAATAACCTTAAAAGCACAGCTCAATAAGCTGAAGTTTGTAGCTGATAAGAAAGTTATGGGCAGCATGGAGTTCAGTCCACAAATTTCTGAATACTTTCCAGCAGTCTCAAGTGAACATTTAATACGAGATTACCAAAAGGGAGAGGATCCAGGGAACAGCCCATGGCCCCTGATGTACTGCTGTGGGGCTGCCTGTCTTTCCGAGGGACGCTGTGTTATCAGCTCCACTTGGAGTGTCCATTGCTTTATGAAAATGGGGGGTAAATTCATTACATTATTATGTACCAACATCCAAGTGGACTTCTTCCTCCAAGAAGAGGGACTGGGACATAGAAGGTGTAATGTACCCTCCAACCAAAAGATGTAGCTTAGTGTTATCTCGATTAATTCACGCTTTCATTGCAATCCTTGCATTTAAGCCTCTCTTTAGCTTCTATTAAAGTTTCTCTGTCCTCATCCCATTCTGTAGGTAAGCAAGATGGAGTTTAACTATGAGGCCATAGTAACTATAACGCAGTTCAGGAGTTTTAATGGTTTAAATCTTCAAACTTGCCTAATAAAGTTAATAGGAGCCTATCAAAAGTATGTAGGTTACTATTTATTTAGTAGCTTTTTAAAATTTAACTTTAAATTTACAAACCAATAGACTAAATATATTTCAGAACTGTACAGTGTTCTTGCCTATGAGCAAATACCTTCCATTGGGCATCGCATCATGTCGCTAACGTTACATCCAGTTGTGTTCCAACGTAATACTGAAAGCCCTTCCATAAATCAGCACTTCATGGGTCACAACACTCAGAAATAATGCAACACTAAACATAAACACGGTAGTGCTGTTCCTAAGACACCAAGGAGTGTGAATCTTGACTAATTTTCAAATGCAAATACGTATGGTTTTTGTTGAGGCTGATGTGTATTAATATGCAGTGTGGTATCAGTTGTTGCTTCATCCATTCAAATATGAATTAGTTCATGTGGCAGGAATAAGCAGACAGCCAGGGATGAGGATGGTGGCTCTGGTGTGGTTTCGTCAGTCTTTGACTTTGTATTGTTTTGCACTTTTCTCAGAGGTTTTGACCACAGGTGCTCCAAAGCCTGGACCTGGAAATACCAGTGAGGGGTGGGAGTTTTTTTCTTTTGGTTGGTTTTTTTTGTTCGAGTTCCATTCCCCCCCCCAGGCAGATTGTCTGATAAAGAACCTTCTTTTGTTTGTGCTTCAGTTCTGCTCACCCCGCTAATCTGAAATACTGTAATTACATCTCCGCATCTCCTGCTACTTCTTTATGCTCTGAAGGAAAGAATACCTCGTTCCTTCAGCCTGTGCCAGTGCTGTTTGTGGTGAGGACTGGAGCAGGGTGGTGCAATGGGGAGACATAGCTGGAAGATTCGAGTTATCATAGGGGAGGCAAAGGGATCTGAGTCTGTGCAAGCTCTTGCATTCTTTCCTAAACCGAAGAGTACTCTGCCAGAAAAAGAGGCAAATTTAAGCTCAAGTTTCCCAGCTCAGTCTGTTCACACTCCCAGTGAACTGCAAAGTTTTGAAGTCTGGTGCAGACCGTTTTGCTCAGTTGGGGGATGAGGAGCATCTCTCCATTAAAAATCCCAGCTTTAGGCATAGAAGATAGAGAACATGCGCTGTGAACAACTATTGTAGTTAGAGTAATTGTGTGACACCTGAACAGACACTGTCCTCTCTGGGCAGAAGTGAGGACCAAGACACTCAGGACCAGGACCTGAACGTGCTCTCCTCCAGAAAATGCATGAGTGGCAAGGAACAAAGTTTGCAGTGTCCCTGTGAGCTCACTTTTCTGAAACTTGGTATGCTGCTGAAGGAGCATCTTTCTTAGAATGATGTACCAAAATGTTAGTGTTTGTTTGGGATGAATTCTTCATCTTCCTTCTTAGCCACAAAGTGGTCTGGACTCAGCAGAGAAGGAACAAAGGGAAGGGAAGGGCTGATGTGTCCTAAGGCTTCTTCCCCTCCATGAGGGCAAGGCATCGAATTTACACTGGGTGCTCTAGCTGAAAAGATTACTTTTTGCAAAGTGGCGCTGGCCGTGGGATCTGTTCTTTCCCAACCTATATCTCCATCTGTGTCCATGGCCAACCGTGTTCTCACTCCCTATGGGGCAGCTCTGACGGAGCTGGAGTTTCTGAGAACAGTGGGCAAGGAGTAAGGTTCTAGTGGGGGTGTGTGGTTGATAGTTGGATTTCCACCATGCTTTAGTACACACACATTTCAGTTATACATTACAGCAACAGAATATCATCTCCAGAGGGACAGCAGAAAGACGTGTTAACGCTGCAGCCACATACTATGCTTAACGCTGCAGAATTGATTAGTGCAGCAGTGACATTTTGTTATCCTGAGAGACAGAAGCTGGAAGTGTTCTTGAAAGTGCAACCTCCAACACCAGGCAGGTGACACGGGTGGGGGCACCTCTGCCCTCCACACGCCTCACCCCCGGCCCGGCACAGCCCCCGCTGCTCAGGACCCTGCCTGCCAGCCGTGGCCGTGCCACCGCGGGTAGGAGAGCCCACCAGCAGCAACACCAGCTTATCCTCTGCTAGCCTGTATGCAAACAGAGCATCTCCCCAGGCAGATTTCACTGCCCTTCCCGAGTCCCTGCCACATGCAGAAATTCCACCCATGCAACGTGAGGAGAAGGGCTGGCAGGGCCGAGCACATGGTGGTGCGGCCGTTGCCTCCCCACTCCGTGCCCCGGCACTGCACGGGGCAGGTACAGCCACCGCACCGGGAGTGGAGACCCCGCCGGCTCCCCATCCCCAGGCACCCGCTGAGCCGAATCTCGGCAGCAGGTTTGTTCCGTTTTGTGTCGGTACGTGTAATAAGCAGCCACGCCAATAAAGCGGGTCTCTCCTTATAGACTGCGCACACGGGGTTGGCGGCGAGTGGTAAGAAAGCCGTGAGCGTGCCTCCCTCCAGGCGCGGTGCCCCCGTCCTACGCGGCGCTGGGGCAGGTGTTCTCCTCTCCACTGGCGCTGCTCCGGCACGGTCACAGTTGAGCTCCCGTTTGCCTGTAGCAGAAGAGGATGTCTCTGGTTATTCTTGGAGCAGGCAACATGTAGTTTTTGTAGGATAATGCTGAGGTACTTGCACCATATTAAAAAATTAATATACTTCTATTGCTACTGGAATTGGAGTCTGATTAGGATTGTTACAGTACCGTAGTTTTAGCTTTTAATTACTTACTACATTACACAGTATCTAACAGCGCTAATAGAGTACAGAACTGTCATAGCTTTTGTTTTAAAGTGCAGTACTGTATGGTGCTTAATTGTGTAACAATGTTGTTCAATTACATCTGAAAGTGTTTAATAAAGTATGGCACAGAAAAGCAAATCGGAGTGGCATGTGTTAATTGGTGTCCGCGTCATTGACTCCATTTGGTTATAGTGATCACTGGGATATGAGGATCAAATGGCAGGTTGCCCAAATGGAGTCTTCAGACCCAAGTCTCTTATTTGTACCACTTACACATGCCCGCGGTCTCCCACACTTGCACAGATTTTCACGCCACGCACACACAAAGTGCTGTTAAGAAGCTATTAGCAGCGGACCAGTGTCAGGGGCTGTAGCCCCTGCTCTGCTCTCCTTCGGTGCCGCTGCTCCCCTCTCTTGGCTGGCAGAGCACCGCAGCCGCGGCACGAGGAGCGGGCTGTGGGCATCCCCGTCCTCAGACTGCGGGCAGGGACAGGACCCCAACCCCACACCGGCGCTGCCCAGGCTGGTGCTGCTTTCCCCTTGGTGGGCAGCCTCCGGTTATCCCCAGCACAGCCCTGGAAGGGAGTGAGGCAGCCATGGCAGGGGCCAAAGCCCCCATTGTGCCTCCCCACCTGGCTGAGCGTGGCTCTCCGGAGTCACCGGGGCGGCAGGGACTTGCTTAAAGGCAGCGGCAAGAAAGCCACGTTGCCAGCTTAGCTGCCCCGGTACTGAGCCCACTGAACGCTGCCGGAGAGCTGAAGAGGAGGCTCGGGAGCATTTCCCCTAGGAAGGTGAAGGATGGCAAAGATGCTCCTGCTGCCAGCTGGCTCCCCTTAGCACGGGTTTGCTATTCCCCGCGAGAAGCCCCACTGCCAGCTCTCAACGCGGGGCTCGCCCACCCAGCCTACCTGGCCGAGCAAACACCAAACACCTCCCGGCCACGACCCAGAGAGCCGTTCCCTTTCTCCCAGACCAGCTCAGGGACCCCCCCAAGCTCACCTGCTGCCCACCCATTGCTTTTTCTCTTTCACACTCCCCTCCCAGCAGCGGGGTGATCAGCGTGGCCTGGGCGCCCGTGGGGCTGTGCAGCAAGGACCGGCTGATGCCGAGGATGCCCCTCGGCTGTGCCGGCTCCTCCAGAGCCGACTCTTTGCTGTATGTAGCCAATGCACAGATGCATACAAAGTGGTACTTACGTTATTTCCTGAGTGGTGGTATTTTTCATATCAATGTTCTACTTTTTACCCCATTTCACTGAAATATTCTCTGGAAGTATTTCTTCTGGAATAAACATTTCAGCACATCAGGTTTGTTCCATAAGGGTTGATTGTCAAATTACAGCCT
This sequence comes from Haliaeetus albicilla, assembly GCF_947461875.1. Lineage (NCBI taxonomy): Eukaryota > Metazoa > Chordata > Aves > Accipitriformes > Accipitridae > Haliaeetus > Haliaeetus albicilla. The sequence goes on from NC_091508.1 coordinate 22,337,580, forward strand.
TCTTTCCTGCGAGCGCTGTGCTTTTGTACGGGATCAAATTGCATTAGTTATTTTTTCCTCCAGTATAAACACAGAATAATAGTGATATCTTTATTGTATCATATTTCTGAATGAAAAAATAATCACAAACAGATTTTCACGCGGTGTTACTACAGTGCAGGAACGCTTTTCTTGCCAGCCGGCCTCTCGAGGTGGTGTTGGGACCGTGCGGCACCAGCAGCGCCCGTTATGTTTCGCCGGAGTCCCCCCGCATGCATTTCGATGGTCTCTTTACGGCTGCAGTGCTTACTGCCACACATTTTCTACATTTGCTTGCATGTGGTCCTGGAAGCCACCTAGCATGCAGGTCATGTGCCCTTAATTTTCATTATGAATGAAGAGTAAAATGTGAAGGTTATTGCCTGGCAGTACAAATGCACTGGTTTTTTTTTATTTAGAAGCTCTATTAGAAGTGTCAGGAGTCCCATAACAAAGCAGGGCAAATATCCGCAGAGACACCTTGTTGAGAAAGGCAACTTGGCTTCTAAAAGGTTTGAATATGAATGTGGTTGTTTCTAATCAAGCAGTCCTTGAAAAGAATTCCCCACTATTACTTACCTCTCTCTTTTTTTTCTTTTTTTACTTGTAATCAGCCCGTTTTCCTTGTCAGGAAAGGCTTCTCATGCCAGCCTGCGGTGGGGTGGGAGGGGGGCACAGCCGGGAGGGGACAGTGGGGCCGGGGGAAACCCCCACGTCAAAGTATCTCCACATCCAGAAAAGTAGCCCAGGATTCAAAATGGATGTGGTCAGAAAACCACCTTGTTTTGGAAGTGAGAGGCCGTGTGCCTCGCGCTCCCTGGGAAAAGTGGGCCAGTTCGGGGGCTTTTTGAGACCCCTCCAGAGGGCGGCTGCTGAGGCGGGCCACAGCCACCCTCGACAAAACCGAACCCTTTAATTTACGGCAGGAAAATGGACATATTCTGCTCCCTGGACAAGTGTATCCAGAAACGCGGGGACCCTCGGGCCGGCGCTGCAGCCCACGGCAGGCGCTCCCTTCTCCACCGAGCGGGGACCCGCCGAGGATCCCCCCGTTCACCGGCACGGTGCCCCCGGCCCCGAGCGGGGACGCTGCCGCCGAGCGGGAATCGCGTTCTTGTTTGAGCCGAACGGCAGATTTAAGTCTCAAATGCTTTCCCTCAGTCAGTGTATTTGTTCTGGCTTAGCAGTGGCCGTTGTGACTCGGTGCCTGTGGTACCCCGCTCAGTTTGGGAGCAGGCGAGGACGGGGACAGCCCCCCAGGAACCGCGGCGTCGCATCGGCCGTGTTGCTGGCCGTTCGTGAAATTCGCCCGAGCTCACGTTCCAGTGCCACGCTTGGCTCCAAGTAAATAACGTGACCGCTGCCGTGACGGCATGGGTGGGCCTCGGCATCGGTGGGAGAGGGCAGGGGTCCCCTCTGGAGAGGGGCCAAGTGTCTCGGCAGAGCGGTCCCGCTGGTCCCCAGCAGTGCCCGTCCCGTGGAACTCTGGTGGGGTGCGGGGCTGGGCTCCCCGTTCCCTGGCCGTGCTCGCAGGGTGCCTTTTAGTTCTGGCATCTTCAGAACACTTACAAAATCTCCCTCTTTTTTTTTTTTTTTTTTTTTTTAATAAATTGTCAGTGTTTTTTCCCTCTACGAACCTGTAGCATCTGGCAGCAGGAAAGTACAGTAGGACTCGCTGGCACCGTGGTGCAGAGCCTCGAAGAATTCCGTATTGTGACAACACATCAAAATAAATTGCTGTCAACAGACCAAAACACCAAGTGCTGTGATTCTGTCTGACGTGTGAAGACTCAGACAGGCTGTCTTGACAAGTTGTGGTGGAGCACCTGCAATTGGCAGAAGACAGTGATATAAATCTGATTTGCCTGATATGCAGCACCTAGATATCGTTAATGTTGGTGACAATAACTCTGCATAACATTCCCGAGACATAGATCTGATTTTTTGTCTATTACTTGTGTTGTTTTTTGTCACTCTCTGATACTAGCTCTGCTTCCCTTCCCTGCTCAGGGTCTGCCTAGGAATTGCTGTGAATAATAAACCGTGTTAAAAAAAGGTAGTAACAAATTAAGGTTTAATTCAGCCTCTTCTTGAGTGTAAAAAAGGCAGTCATTGTCCCGGCTGCTCAAGGCAAAAGATATGCCATGAAATTTTATTTTACACTAATCATAAAAATAATCATGGTGGAAGTTGTATTAATTTCCTAACTCGCAGCCAAAATATTGAAAATAGCAGGTTAAAAGCCACGAGTTGCAGTAAATCTTTTCTGAAATGTATGTGGTTTTAAACTTCTACAAGAGGAAAAGAATCGTTGAATAGGTGGTTAATTTTTACCTTTCGTTATCAATAAATGGTAATTCTTTACAGTAGCAGCATATATCACAGCTCATTTATGAACGCGTGAAACATATCTTGGCTCTAGAGTTTAATTACTGGAAGTTAACACTATCTTCCCTGTCTCAGCCCTTCCTTACTAACACCAATGTGATGTATTTCATCCTGACACTGGCAGGTACTAGAAAACAACAACGCACATGAATTTGAATTTCTATCTGTCGCTGTCCCCTATGCATATTTACAGTCTCAGGATTTGAAACGTTTTCGCATGTGGCAATTGCAAATGATTTGGGGAGTCATTATGGCTTCGGCAAAAAGCACGCGAGCCAAAGAAAATCGGCTTTGCCGGTGGCTCTTTGGCTTTGGGGCTGGAGCCATCCATTCAACGTGGGGTAGGGCTCGAGAGGGGCACATGGCCGGTGCCCACGGCAGCTCCCGTGCGCAGAGCCGCTGGGGCACGCGTCCCACCTCGGCTGCTTGGGGGGAACCCGGCCGCCCTCCCCGGCACCGGGCGCGGGTCCCCTCTCCCACCTCCCCTCCGCCCTCGGGGCCACGTTCGCTGGGTGTCTCGGGCCAGGGCTGGGGTCAGAAGAAAGAGGGACCAGGTATTAATTTTTGCGGCTGATGTTCACAGAGGGCTGCGGTGCAGCACCGGCGGTGGTGGGTTATTTATTTATTTTTGCAAAACGTTCAGGACCTCCTTCGGCAGCAAACTTCAGAAATGTCACTGTCCAGTCTGAGAGGCTGTAAGAGCAGAAAAGAGTTTTTTGAAATTACCATTCATTCTTGTCTGTATTGTTATTTTATCCCTTAAAGGCTGCTAATGAGAAATAGAGCCTCATTATGATTTTAAGGATGAGAGAGGAAGGCTTTTAATTAATGATATGTAAATGGTCTTGAATTGATTATGTTAGAATATCAAGAGAGATGGGTAGAAGCTGTGGTGTAATATATTTTAATTAAGAATTAATTAAAAATGATGGCAATTTCATAAAGCCTCACAGAAAATAGTGGAATTTACTTTCTGTCAGGAGTAAATTAGCCAGTGATTAAATAAAGGGCCTGCATTAATAGTGGAGTTATTTTTAAACTGTGCTATGAAGAATTGTGTAATTTTCCCTAAATAAGTAAAATAAAAATGTAATGTTTGCCAACAAGTTTTGGAAATGATGGCAGAATGCAAACTTAGTTTTGTGCCCTCCTCGTGCCACAATACTTTAGGAAAGTGATTTTGAACGGTTTACGTCGAGCGTGCCGTGGTTCTGGCAGGCGGGGGCCGGCCCCGGTGCAGCCGGGTGGCCGCGGGTGGTGCTGGGCGTCACGGCGGGGACGGCGGGAGGGTCCTGCCGGGGGTACCTGGGGGGAGTCGCTTGCCCCAGCGCTGCTCCTGGTTCTGCCCAGGCCTCGACGTCCCCGCAGTGGAGACCTTCCTCCGCTGCACGCACGCGCACGCACATACAGGTATTGCTAGAAGCCCTACGTGCCTGGTGCGCAGGAGGTGATTGCTGTTGCTCCTGCTTTAGGGGGCCATTTAGTGCCCCTCTCCGCTGTGGCTGTGCCCTGGTCTGTGGGTCCCGTCCCCGGCTGGCCCGCGCTGCCCACGCCTTTGCTCTGGCTTTATGGCAGACCCCACTCCTGCGGCGGTCGCTGCCCCACGGGTCCCCGGGCAGTGGGACCACCAGCCGCCGCGAGGGACGCGAGGTGCCACGGCTGTCCCTTTGGGGTGAGCGGGGAGGTGTCCCCCCACCCTCCATTGCAGGGCTCCTCTCGGAACGCCTCTGGGAACCCGCAGCTTTGCTTTTCTGCCCCAAGCCCCAAAACCTGACCGTGGGGTATCCCCCTCCGCCCCGCGCGGGCGGCAGAGCCGCGGCTGGCCGCGCTGGTGGCCTCGGTGGGGATGGCTGCTCTGGTACAGGCTACAGGGGAAAACGGGGGGGAGACACCCCTGACTGTCGCCCCCTCTGCAGTGCTGGCGGCGGGGGTGGCTGCTCCGATGGAGCCTGAGCAAAGGAGAGGGCAGCAGCAGGGAAGTTTGGCGGGTGTGTGCCCTGTCCTGCACGCTCACCGCTGTCCTCGGGGCACAGCTTGTGGGGACGGGGAGCTGCAGCACCGGCGCATACCTGGGGAAAAAACCGGGCTGTTATTAAAAATCCCGCAGAGGTGCAGCCTTCTGGATTTACGTGGGTCTGAAAACGCCCGGGGCTGGGGGCAGTTGCTCCCATGCTGGCATGTTACGTGAGTTTCAGGGACTCGCACATGCTATTCTGTAAATGGGTTTTATGCACTTGTTTAGTCTGCTATTCAATAAAGAGCATTACCATAGCAACTGCTCCATCACATGGTGTACACTCATGCTGTCTCTGAGATAAAGAGCACATTTTAAGGCAGCATATTCTTAATGTCGATGTCCTAAAATGCAATTTTTGATGATTATTATTATTTTTCCTGGAGAATATTTGTGATAAGCGAGCATGCCTCCTTAGTGTCTCTTAACTCCTTTTAATACTACTTTGCTGGCAGAGGACTGTGTACCTACGGTAATTTCTTTTTCATTTGTAGATTTTCACATACAGATCATGAAATATTTGTTAGTTCAAGTCACAGCATGGGGCCTCGTGTCAATGGGATGCAAGCATTTTTGTCGCATTTAGCGGAGTTTGTCTCCGAGTGCTATTTCTAGACAGGCGGTAGCCGGTGCCCGATGCTTGAACCTGACTTTGTTCCTCTCCTGCGCGCTGCAGGAGAGCAGTCCTCATGCAGCTGGCACGTCGGTAACTCCTACGGAGACTAAACATGTCCCCGCGGCGGTGTGCCTCTTCTCCACTGGCCTGTGAGATGGGGAGTTGGCGGTTGGTCCCCCCTCCCCGCCTCCCGCCCGCAGCACCACGTGCGGCTCCATCTTGGCGCCAGCCAGGACGAGACCCTCGTGCCGCAGAACGGGCACGGCAGCGGCAGAACGGCTTCTACGGCGAGGCTGCCGCCGCTGCCCGGGTTCCGTCCTGGGCATCAGGACCCGAGCGTGCCGCAAACAGCTTACCAAATGCAAGGTGCCCACCGCCGCCTGCCACCGCAGGTGGCTTGTCACTGCCCCCTTGTCACAGGCTGGGGAATTATTTTCAAAAATATTTGGGGAAAGTTCTTCACGACTCGCTGCCCAGGCCCAGAGTAGAGGATACCGGAGTCTGCAAGGCTGTGAGATACGTTGTTAAATTGAGTAAAAGCCCATCGAAGCATCAGGGTGCATTCTCTGCTAAGTACTCTGCTCCCCACACGATGCTATCTAATTGTTTCTTGAATGATCTCAGCCTTTCTGCCTGGCTGAACCTGCCTGCCAGGCCACTCCACACTGAGGATTCTCTGCGTGAAAAAGGGCTCCCAACTTAGCCTCCAAATATGTTTCCTACTTGCGTTTACATCCTGTCTATTTGAAGCCCAAATCTTAGCTCGTCTGGCATTTTACCTAGAAGGAGATGCATATGGATGGTTCTCTAAATATGTTGCTGATTTGTGGTCTGGTTGCAAATGGCAATGATTAAACATGTGTGTTTCTTAGCAACTTTTGTATTACTATAACCAGAATACGTGTGTGGGGAGGCTCTGTACCCTGCAGTCAGCTCGTGCAAGACTATAGAAGTGGTAGCAGGTAAGACTAGGTACTCCAGGTACTCCCGTTGTCCAGCTGCACACCCATCGCTGGGAATATTAATTCTGTTCCCTACAGTTATTAGCTCAGCAAACCCATCCCAGTGCACAAGTGCATCAAAATAAAGGAGGGGAAGGGGCATCTTTTGGTGCAAAGGGCTTGGGTCAGCTGGCTTGTGCGGAGCTGGGGGATGGATCCAGAGGCTGGGAAAGTGACTTAGCCATTAACTTCAGTGGATTTTAAATCAGGAACGTCTCCTCAGGAAAAAATACGCATGTAATCCCCATTGCGTGTCTCATCATAATCCTCCTCCTCGTCTTCCAAAGGCAGTGAAAGGTACAGAACAGCAGCAGCACACCCAGAATAGTGGGAATTTTCTGTAGGATTTCATGGTTTGTCATATGTGTAGGCACCTGCTGGGCCCCCGTGCTCCACGACTCGCTCCCCCGCACGGCGTGTGACGTCCTGATGGGGGGGCTTGGTCGCAAACCGTCCGCTGTTCTCAACTACAAAGCCTGGAAGAATTAACATTCCTCGCAATTATCCAACCATCTTAATTACTTGCCCAATATTCTGTCTCGGTATTAGCTGCCCAAATCATGTTGGGATTTTCCAGACACAACTTCTGACCAGTTTGTTAGCCAGGAAACAGAAAATTAAGTAGAGAATCAGAGTAAAAATTACTGCAGTGCCTTAAATGTTCAAGCTGAGCCTAGAAGCGCTGGTAACTCCTTGTGTCGAGTGACCAAGGAGTGAGAAGGGCTGGGGGAACAGTGATGGCATGCTGGAAGAGTTGGCAACCTCTGCATTTGCAGCCCGGCGGGAGGGTGCAGCGTCCCTGCCACGGCCGCAGGTAGCTCAGCTGCGAGCAGCGGCTCTGCGGGGACATGTCTGGGTCGGGGGGCTGCTGGCAGCGGGGAGAGGAGCCCCACCAAGGGAGCCAAGGCCTCGGCTGGCTTCTCAGCAACCAGGAGCCGATGGGAGGCAGAGCCGAGCACCGCCACCTCGGTCCTTTCTGCAGCTGGGAGTGTTTCCTGGAGGTTTGCAGCTTGGCGAGGTTCGGTAAGGACGATGCTGAAGGCGCCTGCTCGTGGTCCTCCTCCGATAACCGCCACGGGTGAAGATGCGAAGGGCCAGCATCTGGCCAGAGCCCTCCACACGCGTGCCTGCGCGCACACGCACGTACAGGTGCACGCGTGCCCGGGGAGCAGACCGAGCTCTGGCCGCACCCCCGGCGGAGCTGCAGCCCACATGCTGCCCCAGCAAAGCCCCCGGGTGCTCTCGGCTGCAGCGAGTGGGGCTGGGAGCAGGCAGTACGTTCATGTTCGCCGTCCCTTGCTATCAGCACACACCCGATCCTCTGGAGAAACGCTGCCTGTGCAGCCAGGCTGTTCACACCAGGATGCTCTTGCACATTAACATGCCGCGTGTGAGATATCTGTATCATCTCGCTCCTATCCTGGCTTGCTGACTGCAGGAAAAGGCCATTTTTTATCAGTTTCTGCTTTAGTGAAGCAAAAGGTCCTTTGGTTCCTATCCACTGTCTCAAAATGCAGAGCGTGTCATTGAAAAAAGCTCACTGGTCAATCAAAATGCCCCTGAAACTTCCTCTCCTAGCTAGGACAGTCGCCATCCTTCCAGCTGCAGAAGATGGAAAAAAGCCTGGCCCCAGCTCTGGGTGGTTTATGTTATGCCACAAATGGCTAATAAAGGTTTGTCATAACAGAAGCCCTATAAGCAGAAAGGAAGTAATAGTTTACGGCTCTTGTGCTATCTGGCACCATTCATTAGTGTATTCTGTGCTAGTAATAAAATTTTACAGGTTGATCATTTAAATGCAGGTTAGAAATAAATTTGATGATCCAACTGGAAAAGTAACAGAGACTGGTCAGTCTGTCTTTTTTCCCCCAATCAATACACCAAGTGACACTAGACCCAACACACCCGATTAGGCGATAGTTAAACAGTTTACTCATAATAAGGTTATTGATCACGGGGGCTTCAAGCACAGCGCGGGGTGGCGATGGATGGAGAGGTTTGGGTGGAAGGGGAGCGTGCGCTGCAGTGGTGCTACGGCATAATTCCCGGCACCACTCCTCATTCCTGCTAGTGCTTTCATTAAACGTGTCCTGAACCCTTTGATGCGATAGAGAAAATCAGCAGCACAGGTCTCCCTCTTTGTTCTGGGATAAGCAGCACGCCTGCTTTCTGCAGCTATCTTGATCAATGAGCGAACGCCTGGTATCAAACCGGCACGGAGGGAGCATAGCTGGAGGGTGATCCCCCGAGAGCGGCTGTGATTGGAGCGCCGAGTTTCGTATTGAAGGAGGAGGGAGACAGACAGGTTGTTTGAAAAAATTCCCTTTAGACCAAACACTGATGTTGGAGCTGAGCTACAAACACTTCTGCTGTAAGAAGTGCAACTTTATCAGTTTTCTAGGTTAAATGCAGCTCCTTGGAACATAACGTGCACTCTGCCTGGTTACTCCTCCGGCCACATCTTCCAGCAGCTTGTCAACATCAATTGTGCTTCAAGTATGACTGTTATTGCACTAATTAATTACTTAATTTTTCAATACACATTTTTATTTTTATTTAAACCCTCCCCTTAGTAGTGAATCAGGAGGACGGAGTGTCTAGGCAGGGAGGTGCAGGGCGACAGAGGACCCCGCAGAGCTGTTTCGGCAGCGTTCGTGTTTCACGGGGCACGTTGCACACCGGCGTGTGCAAGTTGTCCAGTCCTTGGCACAATGGACACAAATCGTGGCTGGATACTTGGGGTTTTCAGCAATGTGTTTCTAATGGATTTTAGAGTCGTGTGCAAGACCTTCTTCTTTAAAACAACCTCCACAGCAGTTTGCTCCAGTATCAAAGGCAAATCCACTACGTGTTTGTAATCTTCCACAGGAAATGCAGTATTTGTTGCGCCATTTCAACATTTACTTTAGCAGTTAGGGGATATCTAATTAAATGTTTGGCATGTGCAATGTGCAAGTTTTGGTGTAGTGATATAAAAAATGTTAAACATCAATATAAGGTTAATTTTGACTGATTCAACAGCTTGCTTTTAAGTTTCCCATTGACAGCCAAACTGCAGGGTTTAATGCTAAGCTTCACATTGCAGCTTATCTTCCCTTAATTAAAATTAAAATGTGAGCAACAACACAGAGATATTTTGTAGGCATCCTGGAAGAGGAGAAGCAGAAGCTCGAGTGATAGTTGTTTAATAAGATTATAATTGGAGAGTTAAAGCCTTGTGATCTATTTGAAGACTGGTTTGGTGCTGGTGCAGCTCCGTGGCAGGCGAGCCCCAGGTGCCTGGCCAAGCATCCCTTGCCGACATCTGGAACCAGTTGCAATACATCACTGTCAAAACTGCTTTCTATACGTATCTGCATTTACACATTAGTTACCCACGCAGCACTCATCAAAAAAGCTGAACAATCTTGACATGGTGTCCCTGGTGGAACGGCAAAGGTGAACCGAAGTTGGGAGGCAGTGTCTCGCGTCACTGTCTGCTGAGCTTTTACAACAGGAAGCCTGATTAAAACTGAAAGGAAAAATTTATTGTCAGCTTCTGCTTTGTATCATTTTTACCCACAAAAAGAGTATTTTGTTTCATACGAAGCATTTTATAATGGTGGCCGTAGATGCTTTTAGTTTTCATTGTTTGTCTTCGCTAGAGAGTGGTGCTTTGCTGGACTGGTCACCACGGCAGGGCTGCTGAATAGGGTTTGGGTGTCTTATTATCCACATAATTTCCTCTTTCTTGCTCAGTTCTTGCTTTGAATTATAGAACCCATCGATGGTTCATTCAGGTTTGCTGCACAGGGATTGATGTAATGTGGACCGAGTAAGTCTGGGTAAGATGTTAATATTACCGAATGGTTGTGTGTTTGTCGCTGTAATGGAACGAGCAGCGCTTGTGTTTGCCGGAGACGGGGGCTGCAGAGCAGGAAAGAAAATAACTGAGAATTTCCTTGGGAGTTCAGGGATTAGGAGTTAATTAGGAGTTAAAAGTAAAAATGTTGAGCCGGAATGAGCGAAGAATGGAGCTCACCAGATGTGTCCTTTAGGATAGAAACTAACTGCTTTGGTGGAAACAGGAGATTTCACTCTTGGTGCAAGGTTCAAAGGGAAGTGATGCAGAGTATTGTATTTATTTTTTCAATTAAAAATGGCTCTGCCGACATGTGCACTTGCAATAAAAGCTCTCTCGGTCTGCCAGGGCAGCCCAGCGGCGAGCGTTGACCTGCTGAGGTGGTGTGGGGTAAGGACAGGCTGGGCAAGGACCAGGGTGGGTTTCGCCTGCCCGTGCTGGTGGGCTGGCAGCATCCCATGCTGCCGCGGCAGCGGGCTTCAGGGCTGCCCACTGTTCCGGGTGGGAAGGAAGACCCAAGCCTGCGCAGAAGCCGCACTCTGCAGCTCCCAGAAAGGATAACCCTTTTGGAAGCTACTGGTGGAAATGAGGTTGCCCATCTCTGGGTCCTCACAAGCGCCCTGGAGCCCCGCTGCAAACTTTTGCAGCAAGGGCCGGGCACGCACCCTCCACCGCGGGCTCGCTGCGAGCCAGACGGGCAGCGGTGGATGAAATACCGGCGGGGCCGAGCTCCTCTTGGGGGTAACACCTGGCTTTTCTTCTTGGCCATTCATCACATGCAGCCAAAGATGAAGGAGAGAACAATTCCGGTGCCCAGCACAGATGGTGGGAGGGCTCCTAATGATGCCGTAAACGTCCCTTCTGAGGAGGTTAGCCCTAACCCACAGCAAATCTGTCCTGTCAGCCCATGAGCGGTTACCAGCCTTCTCCATCTGTTTGTGGAAACTGGGCAGCATCTTGAAGGCACCCTAATGCCTCACGCGTTGGTGTCGTAGCAGCTCAGGAGAGGACTGCTCCGCTCCCAGAGCAATAAGCGACCCCGACACCAGGGAACCCCCTCGACGAGCCTCCTCCGGCTGCTCTCTCGTGTTGCCCTGTTTGGGTGGAGATTCGACAGGCTGCGTTTACCTCTCAGGATCACGTCGGGCGTTTGGGGCTTCATTGCCTTGATGGCGAAATTTTCATCTCCGTTGGCGTGCTTTTTGGCTGGTTGTAGCGCAACCACGGTGTGGGCTGACAGTGCCGTTTTTGCTGGTTGTGGGGCTGTGTTGGGCTCTGTGTCTCCTGGCAGGTCTCCGTCAGTCCTTGTCCGACGCCGACGTTACCGGCATGTTTCCATTCCTCCGGTTAGTGCCGCGATGCCAGGCTGTGGGCGCAGCAGGGCACCCGCGAGCAGTGCAGGTACCGGGTTCGGCATGAGCGAGGCTGCCTCCAGCCAGAGAGCACGTTTGGCGGCCGGCTCCCTCCCATCGAGCTGTCACGGCGAACATGGATCCCTAAGTACCGAGCCGGCGGTGGGACCGTGCCGCGGCTCCCGTGGTGCTGCCGGTGGCTGTCCCAGGGCTGTCCTACTGAGATGGGAAGTCACAGAAGAGCGGAGCTGTGCAATGCATGACTGCAGTCCTTCCCTGCAGCTGGCACTTCAGATAGCCTGCAGAAATATTGTCACAGATGGGGAAGTCTTGGAAATAAATAGAAAATTTTCCCAAGTTGGAGATTTTCTTTGAAAGCTTTGGGAACTCCTCTGCTCTTCTTTAACAGGCCCGCGTGGCTGGCACCATCTCTGTGCCGATCATCTCAGCACGGTTCGTGGGGCTGTGCGGATGGGTTATTTGTTTTACACTTGATTTCTCTGGCCACCATTTCGTGCGGTGTCAGCTGTGTTGATATACATTGCAACCAGAACAATCAAACCTGCAAAACTGTTCTGGGGTCCTATTCAGTAGCGTTTCACGTGCAGTTCTCCTTTGCTTCTTAATTCCACACCAGCATCCCTGGCACTCAGAAAATACTCCTATAAAATTTGATTGTTTGATTCATCCTCCCCCCCTCCTTGACAGGCTGCTGCATCCCTCCGGCGTGCCTCGTACGAAATGCTCAGGGATGCCTCCCTTGCCCTAGGTAGGTGAGAAGTAAATGGGGCATGGAGTTATTTAGTTTAGTTCTTTTCTCTGGGAAGAGAGGAAGAGGATTCTGGAATACAAGAAGCACAACTCATTTTTCACAGTTGCCTCTGCTGTGGCATTGATGCCACGCTATGCTTCATGACTTGCTGTTTTCATTAGACATGTCCAGGAACTCTGGAAATGGCGATAAAGTGCCTCTCTAACTCGTGTTTACTTCAATAACTAGACAAACAAGAAATATTGCAAAGTTTTGGAGATGGAGGTACTTTATCTTTAGTGATTTCACTTGTTTCAGTATTTGTAACATTTCTGAGGGTCATTTTTGGCAACGTACTTGTAACCTCTGCATGGAAAAGGCCAACAAATTCCGTACGGGATTTCAGTTCTGTTTAAGCTGACAATGGGAAAAGCCAAAATAGTGTGTGAAAATGTGTGTGTTGGCACCGCATTGCTCTTGGGTGCTGGGGAGCACGTGCCAGCATGGTCTGGGCATGCGGGTGACATTCAGAGGCCACCCGTGGTCTCAGCATGTGCAAAGCCGGAGGTAAAGATGATCCTTGCTGCTGTATGCTTGTAATCGAACTGGGACAGACCCAGGTCTGCTGATTACAGCTTTTGTTGGTGCCGATAATGTCTTCTCAGGATGTTGACAAAAATGGCATTATCTGTGCTTTACAGACTAGCAGAATATGATAACATCGAAGTTCATTTTAAAGAAAACAAAAATAACTGAAGTACTTAGATTGACTTTTTATTCAGCTTCTTGTCTCTGCTTTTCACTCTAGTAACACAAGCTTTACTGAAAAGCAAACAAAATTGGCGCCCAATGAGCCTAAACTGAAATTTCAAACAATAGCAACACCAAACCAATTAGAGTTCCTCCTGGTTTTATGTTAAGTGTAAGCACTGACTTCGCAGAATCAGTACAAAATGTGAGTGATGCATGAAATGGAAATTTCCTGCCTAGTGTGTAGAATAAATACAGACAGAGCTGTGATGTTTGCTGCAATATGCAGCTCACACACAGCCAGAGGAACGAGCCAAGCTCAGGCATCCGCCAGCAGAAACTGTCCCTTTATGGAAAAGTTCTGTTTTATTTTTTATCTCATTCAGTATCTTTGGAGCAGATCAGCGATTAGACTGATTTGATCATCTTATCTATGCGGATTCTGCATAGAAGATGGTCAGGGGAGGTGACTTTGGGATGCAGGGACAGCCTTTACAGATACTGTCCTGCCTTACCGCGCCAGTGCTGAGATGTCCTACAGACATCAGGGAGGACATCAGCCCGCGTGGGGCCCGGCAGGGAAACACAGGGTAGCCTCCATCTTCATGTGGTATATACTCCCGCGGGCAGCGTCACCTCCCAACACGACGGACATGCAAACGTCCTTAAACAGGCCTTCTCCATCTTTCTGGTGAGGAGAAATGAAAAGCTTTCAGGAATCTGCTTTTAGCTGGGAATCCTGGATGAAATCTGTTTCTTGGCTAAAAATCCACGTGAACTCATTATTACTACAAATAGGGTTAAAAAAAAAAAATCAGCCCAGAACATATGGATCTCCTGGATCAGGTGGAGGGCTGACCTAGTCCAGCGCTCTGTCTCTGGTGGTGATGAGCAGCAGATGCTTAAGGAAACAGCTAATAGGTCACGCATGACGTGAAGACCTTTCTGATATGCTGTCCCAACACCCAGCAGTTTACGAGCAGGGGTTTCCTGAGCGGGAATTCACGTCTGCAGAGTCTCAGGGTGTTGGACAGCCTCCGATGGACCTCTCTGCTGGCCATCCAGTCCCGCGCTTGCACCTTGCCGGCGGAGCGGGCTCTGCTGCGCCAGCGTCCGCCTCCACCACGGCCCCACGAAATTCTGCTCCTTTCTGTGTGACAGCCGGAGAGAAGGTTACGGTGGCGATCAAAATGTGACCACGTACGCGCCCTCTCGCTCTGCCAGCCGGCTGCCGGTGCCCCTTCCCGGCCAGGTCTGCCGGCGGAGCCGAGCGAGCCCGGTGGAGGAGGATGCTCAGGCAGCCCGGCCCCACCATCGCATCCCGGGAGCGCCGTCCCCTCTACTTGCCGCCGGGGCTGGGAGAGGTCCCCCGCCTGCGCCGGCGCCCTTTGAGCATGAACCCACCGCCACGCTCAGCCTTGGCGCTAAGTTTTATTATGAATTAAGAGTAAAACCCCTTCTCTGCCACAGAAAAAAACTACCTCCATTTTTCAGAGTGCCTCTGTTTATATAGTTTATGGGAGAAGAGGGCTCTTAATATTTCAGTGTCATGACCATAAAATGAAAAGGTTACTGCTTGCTACAAAGGCTTGCTTGGATCCAGCACCAATTAATTTTCAATCTGAAATATATGTCTCCTGGCCGTCTCACAACAGCCGTGAGCAGGAGGTTCCTCCTTAACACATTTGAGCCACAAACCCGGTTAAAGGATTAGCCAGCTTTTTCCATGCTGTTTTGTTCGCCCCCATTGGGGATTCCCATTATCCTTGATAGACTGTTAGCCCTGACAGTGGGATATGATAGTTTTAGTTTTTCCCCCTCCTCTGCGCTGTGTCCACACGTAAGGCTACTCAGACCTCAGCTTTAATTTTCATTATAGGTGCGAAGGCAGCATATGTTAAAGGCAGGCATTACTGTGCAGAGTTGCTCCTGCAAAATTATCTGCAGAACAGTTTTAATTTATCTGCGCGTGGCAGCGCTTGTGCCGGGCAGAGCGTGCTGCTGCTGCCAGCCTGCCGTTCCTTGCTCCTGGGTGTAACGCGGCCGTTTCCCACGTACAAGGGCTAGAATAAGGATTGAAGTTGTACCAGACCATTGCAAGCACACGCTGACTTTCTGGAGGGTGGATGAGCTTCTCTTTATCTTTATTTATTAATAAAAGACGGAATGCCTTGGGAAACAAAAGGTTTTAATGGCTGGTGCTTGGTATCCTTGACAACACTCCCCAAAGAATATTACATTAGGGCACCAGAGAACTTTTAAAAATAAGTAATGGAATTCCGTCTCTGTTATGCTTTTAGTAGTCATTTCGGCCATGGTGCAGCGAGGTCATAAGCTGAGCTCAGTGAAGGGAGCCAGAACACGAAATGATGCTGAGAGAACGTCTGGGAGATGAGAGGTACAGAATTACAAGCGAAAGTGCAGGCCTGCTGAGGCAATTACAGCTTAATGGGGTCATTTGGAAGGCAATTGCCAGGGGTTAATGTAGTATGGAGAGATGAGGTGAGATTGAAGTGAAATTTGGGGCTGGAAATGTGTTAAGATGAAAGATCAGAGTGCAGCGGATTCTGCAGTGCAGAAGGTTTATATCATGCAAAAAATTTGAAAAAAATGTAAAAGTAGTAGCCAGATGTTTCAAAATAAATAAATAAAACCTTAAGTAAACGCTTTAAAAAAGTGAAATAGCTGCATCAGAATACCCTGTGCTTGGAAAGGATTGCAGTGTGCAAGCCGGTATTTAATATGGCATAAAAGGGCTTGATTTGAAGCAAAAGTTCTGTTGCGTTTGCCTGCACATATGCAGAGACAATGTGGTTCGGCTGTTTCCGTTATTGACACAATATACTGCCTTATGAAAATATTACTGCTCTCTCAGCTGTTGTGCCTTATTTTGAAAAATCCATTGTTTTGAAACTAAAAGTGAGAAACAGTCCCCTATACACATATTTTGATATATTTGCAATGGATTCATCACATTATCTTTTCAGGCATTAAAATAATACTCATAAGATGTCAAAATATTACAAGAATGTAAGCTAGCATTCTTTGAGAGTGGGTATTTTGGTTCTGAGAAGTATGCTTAAATATTACAGGTGTTTAAATTAAAAATGTCAAACCATGAAGGCATAATGGAAGTAATCATTTTTACACAGTTTTAAGCCGCGCAGTGTTGGAGAAAGCTTTGCATTCCAGACTATTGTGAATGAGCGGAGTTCATAAGCATTCAGAGGACAAAAGAGATCATTATGCTTTGTTACCTCAGCCAGTTCATTACCTTAATTGCTGAGCGTAATCCAGTCTTGGAAGAAAACTCTAGGGCTTTAAGGAGATCAACATTGGCACCCTATGACACAGAAAATGGAAGCCCTTTCCTGCGCCACGGCCACTCCAGGCACGCTAAACCTTGATCAAAGGCTGAACTTCTCCGAGGGTCGGCCATGTGAAAATCCCCCGGAGCTGCACCGGGCGCTGAACCGTGATGGAGTGCCGTGGGCTCAGCACCGCTCCTGCGCCAGTGTGACCGTCCCGGATCACTGCCTGGCAAGAGCACATTATCATCCCTTCAGATAGGTGAAGTTTTAACATAGTTCTGTTTAGCAGGGATAATACGTCTCTTTTTGCTGCCGCTCTCTGCATATTGCGTGAACCGAACAAACTCTTAATGTGCAGTAATGCCGCGGAGCCGGGAGACGGAGCATGGCGCTCTCCATCAGGCAGGAGGCCACTTTTCCAGGAACGGCTTGTTAAATTCTCCTTAGCTACATGCGAGGAGAGGCATTTGCAGGCAGGCGTTTGACTCCAGAGCCACGTCGCGGCTGCAGAACGATTCCGAGGAGTTTGCTGCAGAAGATCAGATTTATTGTAAATACATTAGAGTGAGGGTTTTTTTCACCTGTGTTTCTTTGACGTATGTGTGCTTTGTATCTAGTTACCTGATCCGACGATGCAGGCTTCTTCCCCCTGTACAGTTGCATATATTAAGGCTTTTAAGAAATATAGTAAAACAAAAAATATGACCTTTAAAAGCATGGTTGAGTTGCATTCATTTTATAACCATCAAAGCAACTCTTTACTGTTGTAAGGTAGAAAAATCAATGATGCAATCTTTTTCCTTTTGCCTCGTGCAATCCGTAATTGAAATGGAAAATCAAATGAACGGCTAACAGATAATTGTTTTATCAATATTCCCTGCCTGCCCTACAAGGGTCAGCCTAGAATGATCATGAGCCACGGATATGATGAGGACAAAATGTGAAATTGAACAGCAAGGAGGCAATAAATCAACCTTGACAAGAAAGAGTGACCAGCATGTAGCTCTTGTAGGCAGCTTTTGGGACACTTTTTGTCTCAGGTGTCTGCACTGATTTAAAAATGTGAGAATATAATATTTGAAGCTCTACCAGCGGGTAAACAACTGCAGACTATTTCTAGGTTAAGGCATCATCAAAGCAAACACGCTGCAGCTGAAAATATGAGGATATTGGGGCATAGTGGGAAAAATCCCACAGTAAAATAACAGGGGAATAATGGAATATGCTGGGGCTGTTGCAAGGAGAAATTCTCGTGTCTTCCTACCCGGTGCTAGAAAACTAAAAAAGATAGTAAATATATTAAAATACATTTTTCAGGCTGCTCTTTTGCCGCTCCATTGGGCATGAAAAATGCTTTGAATCGTATTTCTGGTATTTTGGGAGCTCCTTGATCCTGGTGCAGCAGCAGCCAGGTCTCCTGCCTGGAGGCCCATCTGATAAGGGCCGTTCGTCTCCGCGTCCCGGCCAGCCGGGCCAGGGACCTCCAGCAGATACTGACGGCTATTTTCAATGCAGGGGAGGGCGAGTGGGAGCAACGCCAGCGCTGGCCCCGCTGCTTTATCGCGGGGTGCCAGTGGGTGCCAAGGGCCCCGGGGAGCGGGAGCGTGCTGCCGGCCAGGGTCCAGGTGCCGGTCGGAGGAAGCGGCCGCAGCTTTCCTCCCGCTCGGATGCCGCCCCGGCCCCGCCAGATACGGCTGCAGGGATCGCTCCCCGCTTGCCTGATCAGCGTCAGAAACCTGGGGCGTTTGGCACACGGGCGGTAGGTGGGTCAGGGTAGGTGGGAGCAGGTAACGCTCCTGCACAGCCCCTCTTCTGCTCATAATTTGATCCTTGCCTTTTTTCCCACTTGAGACTGGGCGGGTTCCTGCTTTCATTTTGAAATCCACTTATTTAAAAAAAACAAAGTCTGCGGACATTTTTTTCATTGTGATACTGAAAGGCAGCTCTGATCAAAACAACAACAAGGGCTTGTGCCTCTGCACAGGGATCCCAGCTGGAGCATGCTGAAAACCCACAACTGAGAGAGGTTTTGGTTTTGTGGCCACCTCCAAACCTCGGAGCAGATCCTCATCTGGTGCAAATTGCTAATGGCTTCGGTGGAGCAACGATCGTTTACACCAGCTGAGGGCCCATCCCATTAGTTTTTCATGGTTTTTGTTGTTAAATCATGCAGAGTTTCTCTCCTGGACTGTCATATACGTTGGTCATGTGGCACCGGGAAACAGTGGGAAAACAGACTCCCAAAACGTGGCGGGGCTCAGGTTAAAAAACCGGGAAAGGCCTTGGGAGGACGCGCGCTCGGGGTTCCTCCTGGAGCAGGGGGGAGCACGTGCCTCAATCCACTGGGCAAGTCAGACCGAAGACCCCAGGCTCGGACCCCCCCGTGGCAGAGGAGAGGCACCCTGGCCGTCCACAGCCATTTCGTGGTGCTGGGAAGCCAGGTGAGGCTTTCGGGCAGGCTCCTGGGCAAATAAGCGAGTCGAGATCATACATGACACATGCAGAATTGTGAGACAAATGGCTTTTTGCTGCACAGATAAATCCTGCCTCTATTTGCTGTGAGCAGCCCTGGCCCCAGGCGCTGCGGGCAGGGAGGGCAGCTCAGGGGGGCCGGGGCAGGGTGGACGCTGCCGTGCCCTGCCACCCCCACCCCAGGACCCCTCCGAGCCGCGGGGAGTCGAGGGGAGCCATGTCCCCCCGCAGAGTCTCTTGGTGTGCCGGAACGGTTCGTGGACTTGGCAGCTTTCATGGAGCGGGTGGACCAGGAGCCTTTGTTCGGGAAGGGCTGACCTGGGGCGAAGTGGGGTGACGTTTGCAGGAGCCTCCACGCTCTCTTCCCACCGGCTTTTGGCTTCAGCTGCAGGAGAGAGATGTTGGGGTGCCCTGAAGCAGCAGCTGGTCTGGGGATCCTTTGGCCACCGTGCTCCAGCCCCCTGCGCTGGGCACCATGTATGGGAGTCCACTTGTCTGTCCTGTCCCGTGCCATGCCATGCCATCCCATTCCACCCCACCCCATTCCACCCCACCCCATCCTATCCCATCCCATCCCATCCCATCCATCCTCCATCAGCTGAGGTTTAGCAGAGGACTGCTTTGGGCGTAGTCCACACTTGAAGGACACCAGGCTGGGAAACCATCCTGAAAGCCTTATTTTTAACCTTGGCTCTAGCCGTCCTGCGGCGTCCCTGGGGAGGAGGGGGTCTGGTGTACGCGTGGTCTTGGAAACAGCAATATCAGGAACCCAGCAAAATAGGTTGCCAGCATGGAGAATATTTTTTATTTTAAGCACCGTATTTTAAACACACCATGTCCTCCTTCCCCAGGGGCAAGGCTGAGAGACTTAAAAACTATTTTTTACAATTGGTTTTTCAAATTCATTTCTCATCAGGCCTGTTCCCACAGTACGGGCGGGCGCGATGCTGGCAGTGCCGCAGCCCCCGCCCCAGGGGGGGTCTCGCAGCCAGGGGGATTCAGGGGAGCCCCGCAGGAGCCGTCCCCCACCCGCGGAGATGGGGGGGTCTCCGGCAAACTGCTGGGCCACGGGGGCACGGACCCTTGCCCTGCACGGACCAGGTTCGGGGGTGCGTGCCGCAGCGCTGCGGGGCTGGGCACCCCAAGGGGCACGGGCAGGATGAGAGCAGCCCCCGGCTTCCCCCCCCAGCCACCTCGGGTGGACGGGGGGGGGGGGGTCCCCTCCCGCTCGCGTCTCTGATGTAATGAAGTGTCAACTGCTACCGTCACTGTCCTCTGCGTCCTTGAAACCAACATGGTTTAACCAGGAGTCTCTCCAATTTATCAGCAGTTAAAAATAGAGGGGAAGGATGCGAAGGACAGTCCCTGCTCCCCGGGAGCCGGGGGCCGCGCGCGGGAAGGTAACCTCTGTGGCGGGGTAGGACACGAGACGCGTCCCTCGTCCTACGCGGCGAACGCGTTTTTGTCCTGTCTTTGGACGTGCCTCCTGAGGGTAGGAGATTAAACCAGAAGCGTGAGGGGATGTGTAGGCAAACACAAAAGATCAGACTAGATCATTACAGGCAGTAACTGCTTCCATAACAATATTTACCAAGCCTACGGTATCTATAGGCCTTCTAATAAACACAGCATAAATCCAGGTGTGCAGGGAGGCACGGGTATAATCCGCCGCATCTTCAACTTGCATCTTAGAAATGCCCTAAATACATATTTACACCACGGTGCCTACTGACTCCAAATAAGCTGTTCAAGCTGCCAGGCTGTTAATCCACATTTTAATGCCGCTGGTCTATCAGATACATATGTTGTGTAAAAATGATTCCCACTACAGTATCTGCCACTCGGAGGCTGTGCACACTTAGGGGGGCACACCGAGCTCAGCACTGGCAAGACACGTGCCCCACTCTGTTGGCACATCTCTGCCCCAGCCAAAGAGACCGGTGCGCAGCAGAGCACAGGGGGGCTCAGAAAGCCCAGGCTGGCTGTGAGCGTTTTCAGCCCCAAAACGCATCCCTGGGGTCCACGTGCGGGTCAGAGCGACGGCGTGTGGGCTTGAGGGGGAGGTGTGGGGCTGGGGCTGGACCGGCAGTCCCATCTCGGGCATTCAGCTGACTCTCCTTCCCACGTCCATCTGGTGACAGATGCATTACAGCAGCGCTGTTTGTTTTGGGTTGGGTTGGGTTGGAGTTGTGGTTGTGTTTTACCAGTCCCCCCCGCTTGGCTTGGAAGGTCGTGGGATGCTCAGGGCTCAGCAAAGGCTGGGCTCCTCGCCGGCTTTCCTGCAGTGAGTGGTCCCCGTTTGTGCCGGCAGCGCTTGGAGCAGCTCGTAGCAGCGGGGCTGCCGGCAGTGGTGGGGAAACAGCATCCCTGAAATCGTGCACCAAGAGGTACGATTGCCGTATGAGGGTTTTGGCTGGAGACTCAGTCTGGGCAGAGCCACCCAGGGCTCCATCATCCCTCCGTCCTCCAGGATCTGGCTCGGATCTCCCCTGCGCCCTCCTGTGCGGGGCACGGCTTGCTCTCCGGCTCTGCGAGTGCTGTTTGGTAACGTCCATTGCTTGGAAGCACAATTCTTTCTCTTTTAGGGCCCAGCCTCGCTACCCCTTGTTACGCGGAGGGGCAGCGGTGGAGGAGCCCCCGGGAGGTACCGGCACTGCTGGTGGGTCTGTCGGTGCTGGGGCATGGCGCTGACACGGGGCTTGGTACGGCAGGCAGGGGCAGGGCAGGGACCTGCCTAATTTGTATTTTGGTTTTGGAGGGAACATGATTGCCGCACATTTATTTTTACTGACATTGATATAATAATTTAGTTTCCTTCATGAATTAGATTTGAGGAATTTGAAACTTAACTCTGGTAGTGCTTCTCTCCCAATTTATTACATATGCTTAAATAAACATGTTGAATTAACTTTATAAGGCTTGTAAAAACTACAGATAAAACCGCTCTAGAAAATCAACATTCTAAATCATGCTAAGTCTCTTCCCATTTTGCTCATCCTCTAGCAGGGCATTGACAAAAATATGAAATTGATTTGGTTGAAGGGTGTTAAAGAGCCGACAGCCAAATGTCACAAACAATGAATGGCTGCAGTGTTGAGAAAATCAATAGGGAGGTTAAAGCTGGTCTTGTGAAAGACTTGGCAGACTGCTCTGTTCCAGGAAGATATCTGTCTTCTGGCCTTGGTTGCATGATCAAAAGGAAAACTTGATAGGTTTAATGAAGGGAGATACTGTAAAACTGACAACAGAAATATAGACACTGTGGTAAACTGCAGTGCACATCAGTGAGTGGAGCTATTAGATACATTTTTCAGTCTGAAAAAATATTTATAGGTAAAGATGTCAAAAAAATATTAGTGCATTCCTCCACTTTTCCACATTCGTTCCCCAATCAGCACACACATTTGCATGGCGTAAACAAAGGTTTGGGTTCTGTGTTTAATTGTACAACATGATGGCAAATGTATAGGGCAAAATAATTAGCATGATAATTAGTGAATCGTAATGTTTTCAAATAATTGCATGATGAGATTGCAGAGCCAAAGTGAGATTGGAATCTCTTCTTTACTTGGAGATGGTATTTCAGCAAATCATAAAAGATAGGGAAAACGCGAACTGCTGTTTCATCAATTAAAAGCAAGACAGTGTGACAGCAAACTATCCTTTAGTCCACCCCAATGTGTTTCACACGGGCGTTGTGTCTCATGCTGGTTTTGATAAATACACAGTTGGGCTTAAAATCAGTTTTGTGAATATTAGATCCACAAATATAAATGAGGATGCCAGCCATTAAAAAAGGTTAATAATGTTAGATTAATTTTGTTTTTGAAATCAGCTTGTAAACAAAATTTGCACTGATTTACACCTGACCTATTAGCAGTGCTCCTATATAACATATTGCATCATTAGAGAAAAAAATTGTTTAAGGTCTGAATTATTACTTCCCACATATTTGTTTTCCAAACACAACATTGCACCTAAGACTAAACTGTATAATAATATTTGAAATAATGTGGCACCTTTGCAGCATTTATTTTTCCCTAGCACTGTGTTAAGCATATATGTTCATTTCACAAGACTGTTTGTGTTCGTTGTCATCTGTCAGTTCTGGGTATCCTATCTTCCTCTTTTTTTTTTTTTTCCTAGAAAAATGAACTCATTAGTTTAAAACTCCCAAATGCCACATTCAGCTCAAACAGCGAAGATGATAACCTGTAAAAAAAGAGAGGAGAAAAGAGAGAAGTAGTCTGGCAGGTTTTCTGCAAGTGGACGCTGTAATAAAAATGCCCCCTACTTTGTTGGGATGGTGTTTGTAGGGCTGCTGCCATATGTTACTTTCCTTTTTAGCTGGGATTATGCCATCATTATTGCTGATAAAAGCTGTTTACTGCCTTGGCAAAGGAGTGATGCTTGGCGCAGTTTGGAAGCCGCCATTCAGTTTACAGAAAAGTGCATTTAGTGCCAGATGCTAGGATCCAGGGGCTTTGTTATCTTTTCCCATTATTGGGATCATCCATTGTCTGTTTTTTTCTCCTTTTAACTTAACACTGGCTTTGTTGTTTGTATTTTAAATTCACTTTAGTTCAGGCAGGTGACATGGCAGGTTTTAGCTCGCCGTGCAGTGCCGGGCGGCACCTTTTAAAGCCGGTTGCTTGCAGGGACCGTATCTCCTCCCGGCGCGGCTGATGGAGGTGCCGGGTTTCGGTCCCTGAGCGCCCGGTGCTGGGTGCCCTGCCCTGGGGAGAGGTGCTCAGCTGCACGGGCTGGTGGCTGCTGGGGGGACCCAGGTCCCCGCTGCATCGCTGCACGGGAGCCGGCACGGGTGGTCCTTGAAACCTCGGCACCCAGGGCCTGGCACAGTCATCGGGCTGCAACGAAGGAAGAACTGCAGAAAATGTGTAAATGAGAGAGAACATCATATTTGAGTCTGAAGGTGGCCATAATTCATATGTAAATGCTCTTAGCGTAGACTAACAGAGCTGTTGGACGGGCGGCAGCTCCATTTGTGCCAGGTTTTCCATTAAAACCGGTTATCTTCTCCATGGCGAAGAGAGCATAGCTGGTCTGAACCTTACTAAAAGCTGAGGGAAAAGAGCAGACAGCCGGCAGCGCTGGGGCGGCGGCCACGCCGCCGGGCAGTGCCTGCTCTGCGGCGAAGGCTTGGGCACAACCGGGTGCTGCCCCCGTGGCCCCCCGACCCCCCCCCGACACCAGCTCAGGCTCCCTCCTGGTTCCCTGCAGGGCTTTTCCCCAGCCCTGGCAATTTTGCTGTGGCCGCCTGGCACTCCCTCACGAGTGCCCCGGCACGTCAGGCGGAGCGGAGCATGCGCCGGTGGCTCACGGGCCCTTCACCGGCACATCAGGAGCTGCACCAGCCTCTCGCTGCTCGGCTTCTCCTCCACTGAGCTCCTCATCCTCCCTGACTCGGTGCTGCTTTTTGTGCACTGGCCCCATCGCTGCCCACCGCAGCTCGCGGCCCCAAAACGCGGCGATCCCCCGGCTGACCGTCATCTGCCTCCGAAGGCCGGCTGCTGCTGGTGCGGAGCACGGGGCCCACGTGGCGGAGCGTGGCGGGGCCGCGCGAAGGTCCAGCGTCAGGCGGGGAGAGGGTGAGCGGCGGCCCCCCCAGCCTTGGCCGGGTCACCCCCTCCCAGTAGCTCCAGGAGCCCTTTGGTGGCCGCGTGCGGCCAGGACCGGAGTCGTCACCGCCCGCGGCGCCGCGGGACGCCACACGCCTCGGATCCGCACCTCCGTGCCCTGCGCCTCTCCGCACCTCACGCCAGCCCCTTGCGGCAACGCCAGTGACTTGGGTAAAATATCGCCCAATGAGGTTTGTCTCTGTTTTTTTGTTGGGAGGAAGAGCATCTGTCAGTGGCACAACGGAGAGCCCGGTACGCGGCACGCAACCCAGCGAGCGCCCTCAGCGCTGCTGGCTGGAGCTGCTGCTTCCCCGTGCCTTCCCCCTTTTGTTTTTAATGGTCCATCTTCGAAGTTCCACTCAGTAGGTCGGGCTGGATGCGTTTGTAAATCTTATCCTTGCTAGAGACGTGGACTCGCTGTTCCCAAACAGATTTTCCAGGGCCCACAGCCCTTCGGTTGTGTTCGGGGGCCCCTCAGGCACCCCTGGGCGCAGGTCCCGGGGGCTCCGGCGAGCCCCCCGCACCGTGCCAGCTGCCCCGTGCCGGCTGTCCTGTGCTGGCTGCCCTGTGCCGGCTGCCCCGCGCCGCACCACGGCTCTGGCAGCGTGGCCCCTCTGCGCCGGCACCTGCGCTGGGCGAGCCAGCAAAGGCGCGGTGCAGCGCGGAGACATGGAGCTCCTTGTTCACCTCCTCTGCTCCATTATTCTTTGGGGAAGAGGCTCTGACCTTATTTCTCCTGCTAAGAGAGATGCATCTGGAACCAAATGAGGGCAGTAAAGTATAATAGAAGGCTTTACAAATGAAAGTTTTGTTTCTGCTTGTGCAATACCTTGTTTCCCCCTCGTGTATCCTGGGAAATCAGGCTGATCAATAGTTCCCATTTCAGCACAACTGCAGCAAGCATTACAACTGTATAAAATTTACAACATTGTCTGCTGTAAATTTTAATTGGAAAAGCCTCATGGCTTTACCCTCTATCTTTGCGCCTTTAAATGTATTTGATTTAAAAAAAAATCAAACAAATTTACAACGTATAATATCATGTCATACACTTTTTATTGACAGTGTAATATAAATAGTACAAACCCACATTCCTGCTGGAAGAGAAAATGGCTGTAAAAATACCTGGGAAAAGCCGGGAGTGCCGACGAGGGTGTGTTTGGGAGCAAGGAAGCCCACTGTGCCGGGTAGGTGCCACGCAGCCTCGCACTGCCAGTGGGAGCGATCCTCATACTCTCGTGGTGCGCGGAGCCCGGCGGAGCTGCTGCAGCCGCCGCCGCAGCCGGCACGGCGAGGAGCCACAGCACTGCACAGGCAGGAGAAAATGTCGCTTTCAGCACAGCTTTATTTCTGTCACAGGTCAGGCTTAAAATGCTGTGTGATACAGTTATTGAC
Source organism: Haliaeetus albicilla (assembly GCF_947461875.1). Classification (NCBI taxonomy): domain Eukaryota; kingdom Metazoa; phylum Chordata; class Aves; order Accipitriformes; family Accipitridae; genus Haliaeetus; species Haliaeetus albicilla. The sequence goes on from NC_091508.1 coordinate 22,363,128, forward strand.
TCTAATCTGGGCATAAACACAAGTCCTCAAGCACCAGCCCAATTAATAATTTGCATAATTAACACGCATATTAAATAGGGACTGGCCTTGCATCTGTATTTGCAGTGATAGGGGTAATGAGGGCTAGCGGAGCGGCGCCTCGGGCTGGCGTGAGCAGACGTGTGGCAGTAGTAATTTTTGCTTGGATTGACAACTGCTAGACAAGCAGTCCCAGCATAAAACTAAACCCCGTTTGGCAGAATTAATCGTTGACAAACTGCTCTTAAAGCTGTAACATTGTTTCTGTCAGTTGTTCGGTTTGATGTCACTGTTAGACATAATAAATCAATAGTGTCAGAATTTGGTAATGTTTATAGCTAGCAAGGTTTATTATTTCATATGACTGTCATGTACAAATAGTGGTTATCATGGCTGCCTCTAAATTATCAAAGGCAGAATATTGCCTGGAATATATTTCTTAAATTCCTTCTCCAATTAATCCTGTTGATCGTTGGCAGTGATGGGGCCCACTTGTGTTTTAGGAGGGATGGTTTTGTCTTCTGTACATTTTTTAAAGAAAAGTTTCAGCCGTTGTACATGGCAGGATTTATTGTCTCTGTCTCACAGGCTGGATAGCAGGTCTTTGCTTTATGAACCTCAGGTTTCCTGCTCGAGTTGCAGATTTTAGGCTATCGGTGAATTCCCCAGGGCAGCTTCATGAAGTCAGCGTGGCAATTCCCTGAAATTTCCAGAAGAAATTCCCTGAAATGCCCAGAAATTTCCTGATCCAAGTGGCGTTGAAATCACATCCCCATGAGAGGGGTCCAGCCCTGGGATGGGATTTATTATCCACCAGGAACGGGAGAGGGGCAGAGGTGAGGACAGACTCCTGCTTCCACCGGGTGTTCAGGAGAAACACGTGCTGCGATGCGCAGGTGCCTGTGCATGCGTGGCTCTGAAGCGTGCGCTGACGGTGCAGGAGCACCGTGCGGACTCGGGGGTGCCAGAGCAGCCGAGGTCCCCTCCTGCGTGTCATCCCATACCGGGGTCCTGGGGAGGATGGTCCCTCTGCTCTGCCACGACCGTGTGCCATGACCGCATGCCATGCGCCGCGTACCACACACCGCGGCTCCCTGTAGTGCCAGGGGGTGACTGTGCTCACCTTTTCCCTGCTCTTGTGGCACCGTTTCACCCCAAACGCCGGGGTTTGACCCATCACACCTCTCTGCTCATCCCAGGTCCCCTGGGACCGCCCTCCCCATGCACCCAAAGGGAGAAGCCGGTGGGACAGGACAGTCCCTGGGCTAGTCTAAAACTGTCCCCTCACCAAGGCAGTGTGTATAAATTACGACAATAAATTACTGCAGCCCCAGGGTAAAAGAAGCATCAAGTTATGACTTTTACATGAGTATTTAGTCAGCCATTCAATAAAAAATAGGTCTTCCAGTTGCACAGTACCATTTATCAGCTACATATTTATTATTTATCGTAGCTACACATGATGCAAATGTGAATTACCTAAGCTGCTCCTCCAAGGAGCACTTGCTTTTATAGAAATGTAAACATATATAATACAGTTTGCAAAATCAGATACCAAGCTTTGAAAGGAAAAAGAAATTAGGGATGCAGATTTTATTTTTGCTTTCATTTCTATGCGATAAATTATCTGTGCTACAGCTTCCCTCTAAAGGTCATTTCCAGGATTAACTTTTCCCTAACTCCCCGCCGCTCTATGGACAGCTCTGAAGAGGGATTTGTGGGAAGGCCCAGTGCCCACTCGTGCCTGGACAGAGGAGGGAGATGGCGCGGGGTCACGGCTCTCACATCTGTGGCCAAGACGCTTCTGCAGGTGTTTGCATGTGTTCATAGCGAGGGCTGATCCTGACGGCCGCCGCAGGGCTCACGTTATCTGTGCCCGGAGCGCAGCGGGGCTTGCCGGGGTCGGCCAAGGTTGGGGACCCAGCGGCTGGAGGGAGGGTGAGGGGGCTTTGCTGAGCTGACCCCGGGTGTTCCCAGCCCCAAGATCAACCCTCTCACCAGGTGACAATCATTCACAGGCAGGAAATACCTGCAGTCATTAAAATTCCTCCCACATTTATTCGAGCTCTGGTAGTCTATAAAGTGATTTCAATTCTAAAAGAGGGATTTGAAGATTTTTTTTCCCTGCTCCACGTTTCTAGAGTTTCTGGGGTCCTACAGGGAATTTCAGGCCTTGAAGTATTTCACTTACATGAATTGCCTTTCAGTTTCAGAAGTCTTTTTGCATTTGAGAGCCCCTTCCCGGCGCAGGGGGTGGAGGGGCGCGGGCTGGCCAGCACGTCGCGCTGGGCGAGGGGAGCTCACCCGACCTCCCCCTTGCTGGGACACGGGGGTGGCAGCGGGGCCGTGGCCGTGCGTGGTCGCTGGCATGGCGAAGCGCCCAGAGCAGGCGTGTGAAACTGTGCCTCGGCCCAGGGTGTCTTTCCCGGAGCTCAGGGGTGGCATTTGTGAGGGAGAGCTGCCACGCGGGCCGGGCAGCATCCCCCTCAGCCCGCTGTGGGGTCTTGGCATCTCCGGCAGCATCCCGGGGTCCGGGGCACCATCTGCTCCGGCTCGCTGCAGCCCTCCAAGTCGCAGTCAGGGTTACGTGCACAAAGGTACGGCTGTGCGCCGGCCTGCCTGGGCTGTTCTCGGGGTCTCCTTGCCTCGTGAGCACCGTCCCCCCGGCTTGGCAGCAGTGCCAGCGGTGCGGGGAGGGCTGCAGGGCAGCATGGCCGGGGCGGCAGCCCGGCTGTGCTTTTGTTCCCTCCCGGAGGAAAGCCTCCGGCTGGCGTTACACATGGCTCTGCCACAAGCGGGTCCTCGCCGTGGGAGGAAGGGTCCTGGTGCTGGCACGGGCGCTGCGGTGACGTTGCTTGGGGACTCGGTGGCCTGGGAGCACTCGGGCTCCTGTCGCTGCCGGTGGCACACGACAGCAGCGCGTTAGCGCCGATTTGCTCCAGATGAGACACGAAGAGCTGCTCTCCCCGGGAAAAGGCCTTTTCCTACGGGCGGCCGTCGGCTCGGTGGTTCCCGCGTTGCGGAAGGAGCCAGCCGGAGCTGCGCGACCGGCGAGGAGGCGCTGACGACCGGCTGGATTTTCTGGGGGGAGGTCATTAGTTAACGCATCCGAGGGATGCATGGGAGAATAACGGCACATCAGTTAGGATGCTAATTCACTCGACTGGCAGCGAGCGCTGCGAAATGACAGCTTGGAGGGGTGCGGGGGAGGGTCTGAAAATGGCAGCAGATTGGTATTTTGAAAGGGGAGGGAAGTTTTATAATGATGAATAAGAAAGATGACATTTGGTGCTCACATTTAACTTGCATTGGCTGTCCGCAGGAGGGTCAGTGTGCGTAACCTCCCGTGATGAGGCCTGGGGCTGCCCAGCAGCTGACTGGGTGTATACCCTTCAGACGGGAACAAAAAGAAAGGCCCAGATAATTAGGCCAAGTTGAACTGCAGGAGGTAGCCAGCTTCTCTGCTGCCTTTTGTATATTCATGACCCAGCTTGATTGATGGAAGGACAGTGTTTGGTGACACTGTCATTTGCAAGTTGAAAGGTAGACTACAGGCTGGAGCTATGCTCAGATGTGCCTTAAAGGGTCCTACAATAAGCTCATTTGGATGCTGATGATGTTCGCATCTGCATTTCTTTGTTTCTAACTGTTTCAGGAGGACATCTGTTAATTTGTATAGATTAGCTTGGATGCTTTCATTTAAAAACATCAAATTATGTAGCAGGACTGTTTATTATAAAAGTTTCCAGGAAAGTTTAAACTGATTCGGAAGCCATGCAGGGCGTAATATTAAAAGCAGGATTAAAAAAATAATAGTAATACTTACATTCGCATTCAATCTCCCATGCCCAGGAATTAAGACTTGTATTTCTGCGGCAACATTATCGAGAAGCGTTAGCAAAAGCATCTGTTGAATTATAAATTTCAGGATAAATGAGGCTTGCCAAATTTCATATCTGCTCAGGAGAAGAGGGCCTCCTTCACTGGACAGTGAAAGCCTTTACATATGAAGAGGGGGGAGGAAAGTGAAATGTAATTAATTCAAGAGGGAAAATGCTTTTACTGTGTAATATTTAGTCACATATTTCAAGAATAATAGCGCTTCTGTCAGAGAAGTTACATTTTTTACAGGTATTGCTTTCAGAGAGATAGCGGGATGTGAGTTGGGAGGAGGTTTCACGTCTCAGGTCCGGTTGCCCTCGGTGTAGCAGCTGTTGGTTGGCACACCAGAAGTGTCCTCCTCCGGCTCTGTGCACGCCGGGACGGGGCACCCCCAGCGGGTCCCTTCCCGATGGAGCGTGCAGCCATCTCCCAGACCCAGCGGAGCTGGGAAGGCAGCGGGAACGGCTCCGGCTAACCCCGGCTTCAATCCAGCGCTCGGCCTTTTGCAGTGACCTTTCCTCATACGCCCCTTCCCTGGGACCTGCCTGCGGCTGCTGCGGCCATAAAACCTGGTCGCATTCCAGGTACTTTCAGCAACATTAATTCATGGCTGAGCAGGCTCTGCTCTTGCACTTCTGCTTGGCGCCGGGCATCTACCTTCCAAGGAAGCCTTCGCCATCCCAGCCCACGAGGCCCAGAACCGTGGGAACTGGGGTCAGGAGACCACCCCGGGCTGGGGCAGACCCCCTGGGGGGCACTCGCCTGCCCACTCCTCCTCATGCCCCTGAGGCATGGTGCACGCCCGTGCCGGCAACAGCACTGGCTCAGCACTGGTCTACTAAGGCATCTTCCTCAACTGTGCTTGGAAATTTACGCCTGTGAGTCCCATCTTTGTATTTACTCCAATTAACATATAAACCCTAATTACCCAGATCAAGGGAGCTGGGAGTCCATAAATGGAGAGCGGCATGGCAGAGCTTGGCAGCTGCCTGAGCACCAAGGTGGCCAAAGATGGGAAAATATCAATTTAGGGGACACCAGCAGCGAGCAGACCTGTGGGACCAGGGCTGCAGGCAGGCCCAGGTGTCAGGGACAGCCCGGGACCCGCTTGTGCTTTTGAGAGGTCCAGGCACGGGCTGGGGGAGAGTTTGGGACCAGCCATCGCCCCTCCCGAGCCCTGCACGCGGATGTGTGCCATGTCCCGGCACACGTCTCCACCAGACGGTAATGCCCGTCACCCCCAGACTGATGGGCACCCGCAGGGGCAGAGGGCACCTTCCCTGCTCCGTGCCCCGCGGTGCTGCGTCCTGGCACACTCCAGGATCCTGGCAGTCATCCCAACGCCACGTGCGTGTCCTCCTGTCAAGAGTTATAGGATGGAGATCAACGGAGGGTTTCTAGAGCAGCCGGCGTGGCGACAGCATCCAGGAGCCGTGCTATGGGGAGAGGGCAGCCCTGGGTAGAGGTCTGCCAGGCACGTGGGTGGACACCCAGGCACGGTGCACCAGCCACCCGCCGGAGCCCAGCAGGATGCTCGGGGCTGGCACGGTCCATGGGGAGCAGGACCGGGTGCAGGGAGCGGGCCGCAGCCTGCACGCAGTGGCTGGGGAGTGCAGCATGCTGATGCAGGGTGTTATGATGGCAGCATATGCTGGCTATTAGTGTGCCTTTTATTTAATTTTTTTTTTTTTTTTAATACAGTTTACATTGCTAGTGGCAGTGCAGGCTTAATTGCTACCTTGCCTGAACGCAGCTGAGTTTTGTAGTTACTCAAGCAGGAGGTTTTTAAAACTGTAAAATAGTTTCCCTTCCTGCATGCCCCCAGATCAGGTAGAAAATGGGGAAAGAACTGCTAAATGATGTATTTAGAAAAAGCTGTTCTACAAGAGTATTTGAAACATTACAGATCTGCCAGAAGGTCCATTAACATAAATGTTTAACTCAGACACACACAAACTTATGTACCGAAATGAAAATGTTTCATGCATTAATTTGCTGCAGAAGGTACTAACATAACAATTAGAACAACATTCTGCCTGCTTATACTTAAATTTCCTGGGGCAGTGTTTCGATGGTAATGCATAGCATTGATATAGGATCTCCTTGACTCTCTGCGCAGCACACCACAGCACTGCAGTTCATTTTGTTAAATCAAATTCTTATGGTTTTAAACCTGGCGTCAAAGGAACTCGGAGAGATTGACAGTAACGCAGAGTTTTGGGAAAGGGGGTGCTGGCTTGGGTGCCCTCTCCGGTTGCTGCACGCAGATCGGTCAACACCGCATGCCCATGCTCCCGACGTCCCACGCTGCATTGGTACACTAACAAAGAAACCTGCCTCTTCCTTTAGCCTGCTTTAAAAGTGGATGGCAAAGACAGTTAAAATAGAGCAGAGGACCCGTCAAGCCAGCTAGCGTAATGCTGGGCTCACTTCGTTAGTGCTCCCGGTTTGGTTCTGTCACATCCGTCGTTTTTGCTGGGCTCAGTGTTTTTTCCCGGCCCTGCCTTGCAGGATGGTCTACCCTCTCAGAGGGTATTTGAGTGCCGAGTACTCTCAGCGTGCAAACACTGGCTTCGCTAGCTGGGAATATGGAAACACCGGGGGTTTCCATCCCAGTCCCGCAGCTGATGTGGAGCTGGGTTTTGTTGTTGGCATGCTGATCCCGTCACATGGTGCTGCGCTGCAAACCTCCGACAGCCACGGCGCGGGGTGGGGGAGCAGCAACTGCAAACATTCCTCCTCCAAGCAAATGCTTGTCCTAAACTGAGCACCGTAGAATAAAAATGGAAACATAAAAATAGCAGTTGGAAAGATAAAACAGCATTTATAGTACTAATAAAACCGTTGTGGCTTCCACAGGAAAACATGCTTTGTAACCTAATGCTTACCTGGAAAGACTGTCGAGTTTCTGAGAGTTATAGCTGTTTTTGTAAGAGAAGCACAGAGATTTGCTTCAGGGCTGAGTGATAGATTCTCCTGCCTGGAGCATCCCAGTGTGTTTATACATGGCTTGTATGGCAGCTTTCATAAGACATTTACCCCATGATTTGCGATGAGCTTATGTGTGAATAATTAATGGCAATTAATCCTTAATTACAGTAATTAGGCAAGTCACAGGAAATTAAGCTGCAGCTGGAGAAGACCATGCCTGGGAAGAGAGGATTGGGGGCTGTGTGAATGTGCCATTCACTGACAACATTACGAGGATGAGCAGTATTCAGCAGCTTTGGCATTTCTATTGGCAGCCTTGGGTAGGACAAGAACGCTCAACATTAGCAGCAATCTATAGTTGTCTACAAGAGTTTTTAGTTCAAGTGCCAAAATGTTATGTTGCATATGGTGATTATCTAAGTTTATTGGTTGCCATAATTCAAATGGGTGTAATTGTTTTTGGCTTGATAGTGACATTAGAAACTGAAGCTTTTATGTGTTCATAGGTTCTGCTGGCATCAGCCATGGTTCAACTTCTAGAAACAATTCATCCAGGTTTGCAATTATGAAAACGGATACTACAAGTGGCTTGAAATTAACGGAGAAATTTTCAATGATTAAAAAAAAGACAACAGCAAAACTGGCAGTTTCTTAGTTGAGCAGCTAATTGCTTTATTATTAGCTGCCTTTCCCATTAAAACGAGGTTTGCACAAGGTACAGTGTGTGCAGTGCAGTCTGCTGTCTGGTTTGGGGAGTGGGACCAAGTGGGAGAAAAATGGAAGTGCTGGCAGGCAAGAGTTTGCAGGCAGAAAAGCCCCATCTGAGAAGATCTCATGTGCTAATCCCGAGCTACGCCATTGTACTTGAAAGCAGATCTATGCTAGAAGCCTTTTGCCCTGGGCAACCCACAGCGAGGCTGTTTTGCAGCTCAAGAGCAGCAGCCTTCCCCATCATTAATGTGCAAAGTTTTTAAACCTCATGATTAAACATGTTCCAGTAATTTACTAGGTTTCCAAGTGGCGATGTTTGTGCCAGCAACAATCTGGGGCAGAGACATGGAGGGAAGCACACATTAGTATCAATGAAACCTACAAAAAGCAATCAGTAATTTATGAGCTTGTGGAAAAATGCCCACATGTTCTCATCAAATTATAGGGTTCCTATAATTTACTCAGTGACTACAAGGTGCACGCTCCCAAACCTGCTGTGGTGTGTTAACTGAACCTCTGATTAGATTTAATCCAAACAACTAATCTGTTAAAGGGTCCTGAATAAATAGGCGATATGGCCAGGCCAGGGTATTATTTCAGACTAAGACGACAACTGATGAGGAGGTCAGCCAATTACACACTAAAAATGTACAGTAATCTGCTGCAGGTCAGGTACGTTTACAGTGACCCAGCCTCAATACTGCATGTATGCCTTCGGGTGTCTTGCGCAGTGCGAGTATCTAGCAGGGAAGGCAGGAGGAAGATCTCTTAACGTTTTAGAAATAAAACCCTGTAGCCAGATGTTTGTGAGATCTGTACTTGCTTGTAATATGGAAACGTGTAAAAACTTCAGCTCCTTGCATGTGGAATCTAGATCAATTTTTAATTTACTTGTACGCATGGATGACTCATTTGAAAAAGAAAATTGTGGCATCAAAAAAAGACATTTCAGTGTGCATAGGTTGCTGCATTTATCTGTTTCTCATGCACTCCAGACTGGAAATAAGTCACAGTATCTTAATAATGGTCTTGATTTTATAAATTATTTTTCCCCTTGAAATAAGCAATCCATTCATTTTAATATGTAGAATTGGTTTGCTAGCAGGGCGACAGTTTAAAAAGACTTCCAACTGTGACACAAGTGCAACCATATTGCTTCCTATTACTCGCTAAGGTAGTTGTTTAGAAGAGAGAATGTTCTCCCTGGAAATGTTTAAAGTGCTGTAATTTTATTTAGGATAATGAGGATTTATAACAGTTTTACCATATGAAAACCTGCCTTTAGACAGAGCGAAATAGGTGGTTGCGGTTATTGAGTGTGCTAACGGTGGGGTTCTGTGCGTGGTAAGGCGAGGGGAGGTGTTTGTGTCTGGTCGTGCAGCGTATCCGTCACCAGGCCCAGAACATTCCCCACCGCCGCGTGGGATAATTCATCACGAACATGTATGGATTTCTCTGCTTTAATCACTCTGGATGTTAATTAAAATCCTGTTTTATAGAATATTTTAATTTTGAGATTTGCCCAGCTGTACAGCCGTAGCTGTGTTGTCACGATAGAGCCGTCTAATAACAAATAGCTGAATTTAAGCCTAGATGGGAATTCGGGGGAAATTCCAGCCTGGTGGAAGTCACGGGGAGTTTGGCCGCTGGTTTAAGGGGGATCGGGACTTCAGCACTATGTGCTGCTTCTCTGCTTTGCTGTAAGGTTGTCTACGTTTATTTTTGTTGTTAGGTCTTTAAAAATTTTTACCTCATTAAAAATGCTTTCTTTTTATTACTACTATTGCTTCCTATGCAGTATCGGCCGAGCTGAGCCGGTATCAGGGTACTGGCTTAACAGTACATTTAATGCCCTGTTTATAAATATAAAGGAGAAGGAATTGAACTGTTACAGATTTTATCAGGTTTTATCTCCTCACTGAAAATCTTAGCTCTCAAAACATTTCTAATTTCCCTTATTTGAAGGCTCAAACAGTTTCAAATTACTGCCCGTGGATTGTTCTTGACATCGAGAATGGTAAATTTGAGCTGTGGAAACGCTGGAATGTGTGGTGTGTGCTTTTCCTGAACAAGGGAATTCAACGGGTAAATTACAGTCATTTACTTGGAGTGTAATTTACTGAGAGCCTTTAGGCAAATGCAGGAGAAAGGACAGCAGAACAGAAAAAATAGCTAAAACAGGGGGCTCCCCCTCCCTATTCACATGAAATACAATCTATATTCACGTGACAAGGATAATAAAAACTTTCTTATTTAAAATATATATAATTCTTATTATTTTTTCAATTCATAAGGCAAGCATTTGTAAGTATGACTGATTTATGTGAAGATAAGATTTTAAATCTTGCTAAATTATCCACATATCTTCTTAGCATTGTATATTTTGCATATATCACTATCTGCATGCAATCATCCCATATTTGAAACTGATAAAACTGTTAATTTTATGCCTAATAACAGATCAAGTATCTGAAACTGTCATCGAGCTAAATGGAAATTGCTGTTTTCATCCTATGGAAATATTCAATATTTAATCAATTTTTTTAAAATAAAAATGTTTATCTAATGGAATCTGCAATGAAGGTATGCACTTGAATTTTTATTTGAAATTAGAGCATAAAAATAAATACCAGCATGTTTTTTCTTCGTTTAAATGGTAGAAATATGGTAAAGAAGCAGCCAACATTTTGTAATCTGTAAGTACGTGCACATGTAGAATAATTCTCAGGAAGTATTCTGACCAAGGCTTTCCACACAAAGCAGTGTGCATTGTAGTAATTGCTAAGCAAACAGAAGGCAGTGTTGTAAAGTGGTTTTGTATAGCATATTGTAATTTGACACTTAAGTTGTGCCCTGCATTACCCTGTGTCATAATTGATGGCTAAAGAAAAGCACATGCTATGCTAATCCTTTGTTAGAATAGCTTGTTAAATTGTGGTTGCCAATTTAAAATAAACTATGGAATGCTTGTCTATATTTTAAGGTTTGTAGTCTACAGTTTTAAACAGTCATTTTAAAGCTGTTTTTCAACTTTATGTTGCATGCACACTATTCTGCCTTTGCACACAAGGTCAGCATGTTCGCTAGTTTAATAGCAGACCATCAAGAACAAAATCAATGAGCTGCATGTTTCACACTAGTATCACAAGGGATTTTCCCATTTATAGCACATTTGTGTACTGATCCCGAGTTTAAAATGACAATACTGATGCCTTATTAGAGCTGTGCCAAAATGGACATTGTACCGTTGATGCTAAAAGTTGTCTGAACTTGCTCTTTTCCCAGACCCGTGTTCTACTTTTTGTCTAGCTTAACAAATATAAATAAGCCCAGACAACCTTCCTGCACTGCAGTGCAGAGAGGGGCTAAGCTCCCACGTTGCATGTTTGCAATAGGTGGAATTTCTTGACTGCAGATTTCAAATCATGATCTTTCGTAGTTGGTGCGAGGAGGATTATGAGTCTGCGCCTAAATAATCATCTGCGTGCTGATTACTGAAAATAAAGTGGCATTATTGCTTATGGATGAGATAAGGCAGCTCTGCCCTGGGAAGACGCAAGTGCAAGTTCTGTGGGAATTTTATGAGTCCTGGTGCGGTGTAATCAGCTGCCACCAGCTCTAATGGAAGGATAGCTCCCCGATCTGCGGGGGAATATATCCTGTGCCACGGAGAGGAAATGTTACTTCTGCAGAAGAAAATGATTTAATGTTGGTAGAAGGGTTATTCATTTATAAGGGATTAAAAATGACTTCAATATAATACCTTTAATTTGTAATAATGGTCTGCGGGGCTGTTTCCTGTCTAAAATAAACCGTTTGACTGGCATGTTCATTTTGATCCATTCGGTTGTATGGTATATTAGAGGGGATAAAGGTATTATTTTCAGTTATTGTATATTCAATTAAACTGGTGAGGACCTGCAGTTGGTGTGGTCCTCAGTCACTGGGTAGCAGGGAGGTGTAAGGCTATCCCCTGGCCCACGCCTGACCCTGGGGAAGCCGGATTCCTCGCCTGCCTGGGGAATCGAGTCACAGCCCTGCCGCCACTCGGCTGCCCGGCACGGCTCGGGTGCACGGAGCACGGCTGCTTTTTTAAATTGCGTTAATGGGAGTAAAGCAAGTAAAAGTCAAAGCCTGGCGTGTGCAGAATGCTTTTGGCTTTGAGGGACTGCAAAAAGGAAAAAAAAGAAAGAAGGAAACCTTTGGAGTTGAGCTCTGTACATAATTAGCTGTGTCACTTTCTGAAGAGCGAGCGCTGTGTGGCTGGAGGTGGGTGACACTTTGTGCAGCCTGGACCCCAGTGGCTGCAATCACGGGGCTCGTCCTCCAGCCCTGGCATCCGACTCTGGAGCCCAGAGCTTCCTCTCACACAAATGTCCTTCGCAAGGCCCCTTTGGGGTGGCTGCACTCATTTTGGGCACTAATCCTGGACAAAGAGGGATGGTGGCTGTGCTGCACGCAGTCTAAAGGCACGCGGGTGACAAAACACGTTCACTCGCACTTGAGCTGCCCACAGATCAGTCGTGTGTCCTCTGGCTGGGCTTGATGCGGCTGTTCACTGGGAGGTAAACAAGCACAGAACCAGCTCACTCTGATTCAGCAGATGGGGTGTCACCAGTTTTTAGGATTTAATAACAGGTTTTGCTATGTTGGGTACTGGTTTTGTTGAAGTTTCAGGTTTTGGGATCACCATAAAATCTCAGCTTCCTAGTCAAAAAGGACTTGGCTTCCAGTCTTTACAGACACGTTGAAGAGGTGACCCAGAGTCTCCAAACCAGGAGGGCAGATAAACAGAGTCCATATTTATTACTGCTAAAATTCTCATGCTTTTTAAATTAGCACCAATGGGGGGAGAAGGACAGAGGAATCTGACGCAGATTTTTGTGAACCATAATATTAGCAGCTCGGTAAAGGGCAGCATTCTCAGAAGATCTGACCAGTGCTGGTGTGCCTGGAAGCACTAGGCGATAAAAAAAGAGTATGCAAAAATGCTCAAGTTCTGAAAAAAAACATACAAAGAGGTGTCTTTCAGTGTAACTAAAGAATAAACAGCAAAGCAAAATAAACATATAGTGCTTGCAAATTTACTTTTGTTACAGATCAAAAATACAAGACAGAGCACTGTCTGGTAGTAAAATACAAGCAGAATTAATCTGAATAAACATTTCCAGCATGGCTGTTCTGGAAAAAAGGCATGCTCTCCTTGCGATGTTTGGTACAAAGTACTGATAATATAGCTGAATCCTGCTCTCCTGCTTTAATTCTTATGTATTTAGTGCAGAACTGCTGTCTGGTTTACTAGGAAAGAAGAAAAAAAAACCTAACAGAGCCAATTTTGATTGGAACAGGCAGGATTAAAATGCAGGATTATCCCTGCAAAGGGCTATATTGGGTATGCGGCTCACTGACCTTTTTAAGGAGCGAGCGTGTGTGGAGTTGTGCTAGAATAAATCCTAATGCCCGTGAACTTCCCGTGAGCCGGCAAACACGCACACAAAGGGTGTCCTGGGCAGTGCTCGTGGTTACCTGTGATCAGTACCGGCGTTCGTGTGAGCGTGTCTGTGTGCGTGTGTGCGCGCGTGTACATTTAATTCCAGTTCTCAGCCCAAACAGTGTCTTTGTATGAATATGTGCTTGGAAATAATGTTCCTATAGGTTCTGGTGATATAAATAATGTATGTGGAGAAGCTCATAAATGTAAGCTCGAATTTTCCTCAGTAGTTTTTGTTCTCAATCACCTTGATGAAACAATCTTGAAGGCGCTCTCCTTTCCGTGGCATTTGGAATGAGTCCCTGACAGGCTGATTTTCCACCCCTGTTGTGATGCTGCTTTCTCTAGTTAATATTCCTCTGTAAGTGTCGTACCAAAGTAAACCAAAGGAGCCCAGCTCATGACACTAAGGCTGCATTTGCATTAATTATGCAGTCAGGGCTGGTGAGAAAATGCTGTCACAGAGAGAGAGGCAGTAAATGAGAACCCTCCGAGTGCGCCTGAATGAAGAGCATTAAGTTCATTTACATGGGAGCAGGACGAGCCGCTCAGGCTGGGGAGAGGGAACAATGGCATTTCTCTTGTCGGCTCGCCCGCCGTTATTGTTCTGCAGCTTAATGACTTAAAGGCAGAGTGGTTGCACTGACAAAAAGACAGCCACGATCCCTTTGGTATTAATAACGGCGATAATAATTAATAATATCCCACTAATCGGGAAGCACATGCCGGCCCCGAAGTTGGCGGGGCCCTGCCCGGCGGGAAGGCCGTGGCCCAGCGCAGCGTGAGGCGTCGCGGGCCGCCATGGGCCCCTCACGCCCCTCTCATGCCCTGCAAATGTCGGCCGGTGCCGCCCCTGAGGACCCTCCCGTGGCCGCCAGGCCGGGGGGCAGGCAGGAGAGGAGGGGGCTGCGGGGCCGCGGAGCCGGGTCCTGCGTGGGGCGGGTGGCGTGGGCGGCATGGCGGCCGCCCGCAGGCCGGGCCCTGCGTGGGCAGCCACTGTGGGGCTGCTAGGCCAGGCCCCGGCAGCCAAGAGCAGGAATCTTTTCGTTGGTTTATTTTCCAGCGATTTTTCATGTGTTCCCAGCATCCAAGGCTTCGGTTCTGTAGCAAAATTGCTCCTCTTGGTGCCAGGACAAATGGTTGAAAATGGCTCATTTCACCTCAGGAATTTCGCCCGCTCTGCTGCCAAGAACGGGGTCCCTGCTGATGGGCTAACGCAATAGGTCTCCCCCATGGCCGGCCCACATCCCAAACCCGCGTTAAAACACCGGAGACTCCTTTGGCTGACACCACAAATAGGGGATGTGAAACCGTATATGAAAATATTTACTGGGTATTGTACCGAGTAAACTTCACGTGAAAATAAGAGTGTAGAAAGCCAGAGCGCCTGGATGGTTTGGTACGTATTGAAGTACTCCCCCCGAGTCTTACGATAATCAGCTGTGAACTGCAGTGCGTGCATGTTTAAATCAGGGCCACCCTGCTCTCCCACTGCCCGTTGCGTCCCCTTCTCCCTCCCGCCCTCGTGGGTGTTTCTATGTACGAAACACTGTTGTATCAGAGCTGTGCTGACAATGATGTCTGCCCTGTACTGAATCCCGATGACACCTCTGATTTCACCGTATTCGCTTTACAGCAATCAAAGACTTCTCCAGGTTCTTCTTCTGCCGACTGTGTGCGTGTCTGCATCGTGTACATTATAGAATGAAAGCAAAATTTGTGACCCATACACTTATGGAGATACAGATACGGAAGGTGTTATATATGGTCACCATGGAGAAATATTAATACATATGTGAAAAATTAAAGGTGTGCTCCTTTTATACATAAAGATTCATCTCCTAATATTATAGTACGATACAATGGTTTGGGACTTTTTTTAATCAAAATGTGGTGGTTTCTTTTAAAGTTCAAAACTTGTTGTCATCTCTATCTTCAAGACTTCCAGACACTTTAAACTACAGTTTAAATTTAAAGTGACTTTTTTTATTCATATGCTGACATAATTTCCCTTGGAATGTTTTATATTTCAATAACAGCTTAAACTATGTTTTGCATTCTACACTTTGATGTCATGCAGGAGGTGTCATCACAAGATAAACTTTCACATCTGAGAGTCAATAAATTGTGCTTAAGTAGTCTAATGAAAATATTGTAAATGACTATATAGAGTTATATACAGTACAGATATGCAGTACAGATACACATATATATTTAACAAAGGACTGTGTTTGATCATACGGTGTCATTAGCTTTGACACCATTGCATGGTACCAGTTTACAGTGATATGAATCCTATAATACTATATCATGCTTTTATCCACTAAATAAAAACCTGCCCTATGTTTTATTACAAAGTAGGTGGCCTGGAGGAAAAATATATGTATTCTTTCCTTTTGGAATAAAATATGCATTTGGGCTTCTCATTTCATCTCCAATCTGTGTTATTCCTTAAAAATGCAGAACTGCCTGAAGTCCTCTTTAATATTTAATTCAACAACTTTTTAATCTGTCATTATGCTGTGATGAAGTAAGCATCAAGTGTCGCTGAAAAAGATTAAATTATACTTGGAAATAGGAATTGAAATGATTTAGGGTTGGAGGCTGAATATTTGCTTTGCACAAGTAATAATAGTAGGAGCTTGGGTGAAGCACGGGTTTGGATCTGGCTCTAATGCCTCTGCCGATCCTCTCTCCCTGGTGGCTGCCTCTTGATTTACTCTGGCACTGCCAAGCTTTATTTGATTTAAATGGAGGTAGGAAGTGGAAATTCCACACTACAATACATTAATTACTCTCTGCTACTCCTTACACTGATTTTCTTTTTCTCTGTAAACATCATAAACTCTGATGCAGGCAACCCAACGGATAGCCGCTCTGAGCTACCCTATAATTTCTTGTTAACAAGCTTATCTTAAAATGGAAAAGCAGGAATAATTAATATCTACCTCTGGAAGAATGGATGATGCGAAACAGTGGAACACTTGTTCCTGTCCATTCATGAGGGATGCCCCCATGTAATGAGGGGACTTGTGCCAACATCATCCAATTGCTTAACTTAGGCTTTCACTCTCTCTTTTCTTTCTGAAGTAGCTTTTGAATTTCTCTGCCGGGTTCTGGAGAGAACGGGAAGAGCAATATCACATTGCAACTGTGGGGCCTTAAGAGACCCAGATGCAAAATCTGCTTTATGTGAAGTCAAACCAGCAGTGCTTGTGGCCCCACTTTGGCCACGATCTGTGCATGACAGAAGCCATGTGCGCGCTTTGGCACTGCTGGGCGTAACTCCTTTCTCTTAGGGACCGCTCTGCGCCGAATGGTGGGTGATGGGGGGGTGAGGCATGGAGGGAGGGGAAAGGAGATCCGTGGTGCCCCCAGCCGGGGCACCTTGCGAGGCTGGACATCTCAACACCCTCCCACGTGGCAGCTGTTTCCCATCATGCATAATAAAGATAATTTTGGAGCTGTGGTGAGTTTTCCAAGGAAGAGTATCTTTGCAGCTTTAACAGCACCACTGCCTGACAGAAGAAAAGCTATCTCAAAGCACAGCTTTCTCTGAGGTGTGAGAGAGAAGAGCCAGATTGTAGGAATATTATGGAAATTCCTTTAATGGCTACCTGTATTACAGGAAAGTTGTGTCTCCCCTACTGCAAGATTTTGTCCAGAGTTTGATATACCCTGCAGTCCAGTGTGAGAAGTGGGACCACATTATTTGTTGATAATTCTGGCAAAACCACTCTTTCTTATACAGCGTATTGTAAAACGGAATCCATTCCCTCATATCCAATGCATTATTTATAATTATTCTCCCTTCTTTGTAGAAATGTGAGTATCTGTATAAATAATTGATCGCAATTATTAATTGGGGAACATGCAGTATTTTTATACAACTCTTGTCATCTTGTGGTAGTTCTGAGTGCACCAGCAGCTCCGCATCTCAGGCGCGGGGTTTCGGTCCCATTCTCCTGTGGCAGACGCTCTTTCCCCGAGCCCAGGAGGGCTCTCCTCCGGGTTGTGGGGGCCCTGCCAGCTCGCGCACCCCCAGAAGAGCGCTCCCATCCAGGGGGGCACGGCTGGCTGCCGTGCTGCCGTGAGCGCTCCCTGCTGCGTGCCGGGCCCCCCGGGCCCGCTGACTGGGGAGGGCTGGCAGCGGGGGACATGCCCGCTGCCCCCCCGGAGGCTGTAGGTGCCTGCGAGTGCTGCTCTGGTCTTGTGCAAAGGTGGATTTTGTCTGACAGGGACAGAACTTTTTTCTAGTCTAGAAAGATGTATAACGTACTGTCAGAGAACAAGCCTGATCTGTGCTGCTGTAGAGCTGAGCACCTTTTAACCTCTTCAGACTGTAAATTCTGAGCAGTTGATATTTGAGTGTAATTCCTCTCGAACTGGCATTATTATTTGATTGCAATGAATTACCTTTTTAAAAAAAATCATAAGTATAAATTCACTTGACTGATCCTGCAAATTATTTATGATGTAGTGTTTTGGTCTAGGATAACCTTTTAAAATAAATCAGTTTTTCAATAATAGTTCAATGTTTGCCCACCTAATGGTGTTCCCATTAAGATCTGCATTTGTCACCAACCTGCCTTTTCAGCTTGTGCAGGAGACAAGTTACCGCCCCTAAACCCACTATGCTTGTAGGGTAAAGTAAATGCATGTCTTTGTAGGAGAATAAATAAAAAGAGCAAGCTGAGTCAATAAGCGGGTTCAATTCATGCCTCTAGCAATGGCGGACAGCTCATTTTGTAGATGTGGGTGTTTTGTTTACATTTATAATGCAGCTTTATTTAATGCTGACAGATATAGCTTGTGGCAAATGATAGTCAGAATGTATGAGCAGTCATAATGCTTCTGTCTTCTTATAGTGTGCTGCTGAAAATAAGCAGTTCACCTCTGTTTTTATTGAGGAAAGGATATGAGACAGCTATAGCTTCGTGAGGCTATTTATTGAGTTGTTTTACTAGCTGTGAACATGCCGCTTTATAGCAGTTGTGAAAATGGACTTTGCTAGTGTGTGGGAAAGGAAATAACATTGCAGTATACAAGGGTAGTAAAAAAACCCTCTATAAATAATTTTTCAGACTGAAGAATATTCTCATTTAAACAGCTAGAGAGTCTGGTGATTTTTGCCAGATGCCAGCTTTTCCTGGGATGGTGTTGGGTTACAATTGCTCTATCAAATGCTATTAATATTTTAATGTAAAAAAAAAAATTGGATAAGCCCTTCCAAGACGAGGTTTTCAAAAGCTTTGTAGGGAAAGTTTTGTGTTGTTGCTGAGTTCTGTATATTTACAAACCTATCAATATTTAATAGCATGGTGTGATCTTTAGATCCTCAGGTCTGGAAAGAAAGAGTCTGCCTTGTTTGGCAAAGCTTGCAAAATGCAGGTTTAATTTGGGCTTGACGTGACTTTATGCTTTATGTTGATGCGCAGGCCACGCGTGGCTTCCGCGTGATGAATGCTCACATGTGGGATGATGTAAGCGAGCTGTCTGTGTGCTCTATTTATACTGCAAGGAACTGAGGATATGGCTCAGAATTCGGGTGACTCTTTGCGAATAGGGTTTATCCCCAGGAATTTGAGGGCAGGCTTTGGTGAGGCAAGCTGCGTTTCTGTTGCCAGGGCTCTCGCTCCGTGTCGCCCAGCGCTGCCCCGGGGAGCTGGGGAGGCTAGCCAGGGAATTTGCCTCCTTCCCCCCCAGCTTTCCCCGGCACTGCTAGCCGATCTGCTGCAACGAGTAAGCTCCGGCACCAGCAGCTGGTGTGCAAGCCGGGGCTGCGGTTCCACGCCTTTCCTCGCTCAGCCCCGGGGTCCCAAGGCAGTGGGATCTCTTGGGAGTAATGCTGTTTGTGCGTTTGCCGGATGAGCCACGATAGCGTCTGCCTTTACCTGATGCTGTTGGTAACCGGCCATTTACTGCTGCTACATGTTACTTAGCTTGTGGTATTTTGAATCTTAAATATGTAAAATGCGGCATTAAGGATTAGGCAGGATTTGAGGAGTTCACTGCCTTTTCTATTTTTATTCACGTGTTCAGCAGCAGCACCGAGGGGCACAAATCATTTTCATGTATGCAAAAATAATTTCGAAAATGGTATTAGTCTCAGCAGGTGAGGCCTTTTGTTTCTTCCATGTTTATGTACAAATTCCTAGGGAACACTAAATATTAAATTGAAATAACCCTCCCTTATTACTACACAGCCATGGATTCAATTTAATTCTCTTCAGATAAGGTTTTTCTGGACACATATTTGCAATTGCTTGTCCTGTAAATACAGTTCAGACTACAGCCAGTGGCTTGTTCCTACCTGCCTTATCTGCAGGAGAGGCACTGTATTTCTGTGCTTTTGGATTTTTTGGATGTAGACACTTTCCTTCTCATTCTCATTATGTTTATGGATTACAAGAGTGCTGTAAGATGTCCCCCTTCCCCCCTTAACCGGACAGAGAAATGGGTTAATCCCTCCACAGAGCTATTCCTCTACTTCACCACCTGTTTCCAAATCCCGATTGCCAAAGGAGGAAAAATACAGAGCCCTGTCTGAGCCTGAAGACTGTGGGGATGGCGAAGCCCCAGCACCTATTGCACACGGGGACTGAGGCTAAAAATGCTTGGTGAAAATGAGAAAGAATTTGCTATGTGTGTTTTGTTGTAGCTGGCAAACAAGGTAGCTCTTTAAATTGCATCACTACTGTTCATGTTTTATAGCCATCCGGGCTTCAGGCATTTGGTGCTAGTGTATAATGCCTTCTCATGGAGAGCACAAGGACTTTTAAAACCTTTGCTCTCCTCCTCTGACAAGATACCTTGGAGATTCAGAGGTGAGACTATAATCAGCCAAAATTTTACATTTTATTTTTGACGCTAAGGAATTAGTCTCATTTTTATGAAAATAAATATATGGTCTAGCTCTCCTAATAAGACTGTCTCCACTGTGTTTAAGTAATAATCATTTATTGTTTAAATACAGTAGAGGCTGTAACAAAATGCTGTCAAGAGCCATCACACTCATTAACCTGCCAGCTAATTAGCCTCCTCCTGCCTGATTGCTGACAAGTTCTTCAATCTGAACCTATCGCTGTTGTGTCAGCGCTGAAGCACCAAGCGAAGTGGAGGAGGGCTCCATTAGATGTTTGCGAACAAAGTCTGTGCATTAAAGGTTTGTTTTCTGCACTCCAACAAATGTTACAGCATTAATATTCTCAGCTATAATTAAATTGGCAACTCTTAATTATGGTAATTAGTGCATTAACCGTTTCTTTCCCAGCGCCACTCCCAGGGATGGCTCAGGAATTCTAGACAAATGCCAAGGCGATGCCCATTGCCCTGTGGAGCTGACATGCCTGGGGGGGTCAGAGCCTCTCCTTCCCCAGGCTGCCAGCGTCCGCAGCGGAGAGCGCGGGGGAGAGGAGGAAGAAAAGCCAGGGTGTGTTGGCACCAACGACCTTATACTTAGTGTTATGGAAGCACCTACGGAAATATGAGTACAAATGTCCCCATCTAAGTCGACCAAGTCGTCAGACAGTGCTTTGGGTGGCTGCCGTAGGAGCAGAGCAGAGCAGATTGCCCTTACTGCAGTCTCCCAGACTCTGCAGTCAGTCACCCGAATTTTCTCTCTCAGAGCATTCAGGAAATGAGTTTTTCCGGTCTCAGCGGGTTGCCTTTGAACTAACGCTCACACGACAAAACCAACTTGTGAATTGCCATAATTTGCATTACTACCCTGGTATTTGGAGTGCCTTAGCAGCAGATTGACAGCAGGATGCATGTCTCTGGTGGCATGGAGAGTTACTTGAAGGACCTGACAGATGAAGGTACTAGTTCAGATGATCTCCAGTCCGTATCCATTGCCTCGTGGGACTGTGTTCAGAGGGGAAACAGCTTGCTTTTGGTACAGGGGATGAGGACTGGCTGCGCTGGTGCCTTGGGGTTGGTTGGAAATAGGTGCCAATATATTTTCAAGGCCTTAGTTCCTAGTGATTTTTAGCCAAAACTCCTCAGGACTTTGTAGAGTGACCGAAGTACCACAGTCTTACTCGCCTTCTGAAGAAACTGAGGCATGAGGAGAAGAAGTGGTTTGCCTAAAATCACACTGCAATTTTGGCATAGGGTCAGGGGAGAGACCTAGGTGCCTGGGCTCAGCGCAGAGCCCGATCCACCGCCGCAGCTCCTGCTGTAACGCTCCTCTCCTTTGTCTGGTATCTGGATACAGTTTGAATTTCACCTGATGTGAGCCTGGCTAATTCCTGTTCTGCTTATGCTGGCCGTGGTGGGAATGTTTTGGAAATCAAAGCGAGGTCAGTGCTAAATGCTAAACAGCCAGTGAGTAAAGGGCTGGTACTCATCTGGGCTAAACTGGAGACATAAAGATCAAATAAATGTAAGACCAGCTCCCAGCACTGAAAGTAAATTATCCAGCAAGGCCTGGCGGGAGGGTCTGATGAACCTCAGTGCACCTGCAAATGAAGCTGCATGTTTCTTCGTATGCAGATGCGCCAGGCCAAAGCAAACATCTCTGCTTGAGTCGTGCTGAAGAGAATCTTCCAATCAGCCCTGAAACCTGTCTCCAAGTTTATCGCCTTATTTCAGAGTGAAGGGAAGTTCTTCCCTGATGTCTCTGGTGTAAGACAGCAGCTTTTCAGGGGTAGCAATTCTTGCTGCTTTCAAAGGGGAAAAAAGTGTTACCTTGATATTAGCTTTTTTTTTTCCCCTAGCGCATAATAATTCTGTATGTATATAGTAAAAAGGGAGATAACCCAAGGCAAATTTAATTTCAGATTGGGTTTTTGCTTAATGTATTATTCATAGTATTATTTATATCATCACTTAGACATATCCCTGGCAATAAACTGAAAACTTAACTTGAACAATAACGGTCACCTCTATTTTGGGGACGATGGTGGGCTGGAAGCCTTTGGCTCCACTTCATCACACTGCAAGGGTTTTAATAAGGGATGCAGTGTGGGGGAGGGTATTTAATGAGGGGCTTGGAGGGGGGTTGTTTTGCAGCTTTTTTTTTTCCCCCAACATTTTTGCTGCATGACCTGGTTTTGCATTTTTCTGCATCTCTGTTCATCTAATTAGGATGTTCTAAAAAGACCTGGACCACTTATTGTACAGAACTGTAGCCTGTGGGTATTTAATAAGGAGCTTTCAGTGGTACATTTGCATCTTTTGCTTGGGGTCTGAATAGTGAATTACCTTAAAGATCATTAGAAGCGCTGCTGTATTGTTAAAATCAGGCCACGATATTCTAATGACAGTTTAAAACTTGAGGCATTCCCTATAACACAGTTCACCCCGGCATAATTGTGTGTTGCACGGGTGACCCTGGCATAAACTGCTGATATTCCCAGCTTCTTCCACCGCGCGTTGCTGCAGGCAGGTAGGTTTCCACCCAAACACCCAGCCACCTAAGGAGTGCAGCAGCGACAGCAATAACAATGAGCCTTTTGCTTGTTGTGTGCGCTCAAGTGTGCGGCTATTACACAGCACCAAAGCCTTACAGGGAAGAGAAATGCCATTTGGAGCCAAGGCGCAGAAGGCTGCTGATGCGTCCCTCACCACCCGGCGCTGCTCCCAGGCCCGTCCTGGCTCGCTCCTGTGGCCAGGAGGACTCTGCAGCCCAGCTGCAGGTCGGAGCCGCACGCAGCGACGGGCACCGTCGGCCTCGGGCGCTCGTTAGGTTGCCCCGGGATTTGCGTTGCACTACGACGACGGGGTGCTCCCAAAGCCTCTTCCACTGAGGAAGGCTTTGAGAATGAACAGGAGAAGCCGGGGCTCAGGGACAGCCCTTGGGGGGGCTAGGAGCCCCTCGTGCATTGTTGGGCTTGGGTGCCCTGGCTATCCCTGGCTTTGCCCAGCTCCTCCTTCCAAAACGCAGCCCTCTCTCCATCGGCTCCCTTTCGTTAGTATTTCCACTCTCCGTGACACATTTCGTGGAGCTGACAGGCTTCATGGCCGCTCGGGTCTTACGACACAACTTGGAGAAGTTTCCCGTGAAGTCTTTCACGTCACGCTTGCCAACCGAGTGAAAATGCCGCCGAGCGCTTCTACCGCTCTTCATTACAACCTAGATAATTGTTGGTACTGGTGTCCATTAGCAGAGAAGTATGTGTACTGTTTGGCATTTCCCAACTTTCTGGTTATTGTTTCCTGGCCACAAAAGTGATGCCAAACCCCGAATCCAGGCTGGCTGTTCCGGGGCCCTCTGTCCAGGATCTGACGGAGCCCGTGCAAACAAGGGAGCCCCATGTTGTTTTTCCTTCGGCCTTGCTTGAGCCCTGCCAGGTCAAACGTTACAGGAACCAAAATCCTCTTTGTCCTACGGGAGCTGCTTTATCTGGGGCTGAGAGGGGTGGTTGAACCAAGCCTGAGCACTTTTTCTTGAATAAATAAGAGGGAAGCTGGGCTCTGCTGAAGTCCTGTGCTGAGGAATTGCATGGAGAAATGAGGTACCTTCAGGTGAATCTGGTGCTTGGGCAGGTGAGTGTTTTTAGATGGTTAAAACTGCCAGGAATAATCTGGTGATTTGGCAGAGGAGCTGTTTGTGCAGAGAAGAATTTCACTGTAAAAAATTCAGTGTAACCAGCATTATTTTTTTCCTCTGGGATCCCAGACAATGAATGCACAGGCCTGTTCATTAATATCAGTTGTCTTCTGCAGGGAGTATCCAGATTTGTCGTGCCAGGTTTTAAATTTTTAATGTATTACCAGTTCTTAGGCGGAGCAGGCCTTTTCTTTGTTCTTTTTTATACTAATACTGTTTTGTATTCAGCCTTGCTCTCGTCTGATACATCTCTTAGTATCCCTTATAAAAGCTCTCCCCTTATCAGTGCCTGTTAGGTTTGACAAAGTCTGTCTTTGTGAGTTTCTGCAAATGTATGCTTCC
The DNA here is from genome assembly GCF_947461875.1 of Haliaeetus albicilla. NCBI lineage: Eukaryota > Metazoa > Chordata > Aves > Accipitriformes > Accipitridae > Haliaeetus > Haliaeetus albicilla. The sequence continues at coordinate 22,387,058 of NC_091508.1, forward strand.
AATTTTCTTTTCAGAAGTGCTGGGTGGTGTTTTGTGCAGTAATTGCTACATGCAAATCCGCGGCTGGTTTTGGCAATGCCGGTGCCCCGGCTCTGCGGCGCGGGACCCTGGTGCTGCGGTGTTGGTCGCTGCGTTCTGCACATGCGGGCCGCTGCGGGGCCGGAGGGAGCTGTCGTCTCCGCAAGGACCAGCGCCGCCTCGGAGCTGGAGGGGGACCAGGGACCACCGCCGGGACCGGGGCTCTCGTCTCCTCCACTCCGCCTTCGGTTTGCCTGCAAAGGGAGCCGCACCAGGCAGAGAACGGCTGCAAGAGTTTTCCTAGCTTTTATGCTTATGAGAAACTTTTGTTTCAGTCTCTTCCACCCGTGAAAATGCTGTCACTGTGTTTGTCGATGGCAGTGAAATGCTTGCTGCCGGAGCCGGCTGGAAGTAGGGCTGGGGCGGCACGCCGTCGTCTGGACCATGGGTCTGCTTGCCCTGTTAGTGGCGTGGTAATTGCTGCACGTGTTGTGAAGAGCCCTCAGGCACGTTCTGGGGTGCGACTTGCCGAGCTGAACCAGACCAAGCGATTTGCATGACAAACTGTGACTCTTAAAAATCATGCTCGTAAACATAAATAATTAATCACATTATAGTTTTTATCATCCTTTTCCTTCCTAGCAGTATTAATAAGTAGCTCATCTTCTAGCAGCACCTGTTAAACCCAAAGCTGTCAGTCTTTATTTTCCCCAGAGAGCCAGAGAGAAATTTGTTATGCAATAATTTCTCTTTTGCTTTGTGATGTGACTTTGGTGTGTTTTCTATTGATCTGTGTGTATACAACATGCGAGATTTGTGTCCTTTATTTGCTTGCTTTGTGCACACACTCTGCCAGCCTGGGGTGGCATTGGAGGTACCGGTCGCACTCCTCTCTAAGTGCTGGCCATGGGAACAGTCACTTTGGGGCACTAACAAGAGGGCAGTCGTCGTGTTCGCCCGTGTGCCTCCACGGTGCCTGGCTGCGCTCCTGCACCCTGACCCGACAGCGCAGGAGCAGCCCCTCTGGGACAGGCAAAGTGCACAGACCCATTGGAAAATTTGGCTCGCGTTGCAAGTTGTGATTTCCTGCAGTTTATGGAATAAATAAAAGAATAGGTGGAGATGTTGTACACCACGTGTAGAGACAGGCCGTTCTCCATCTCCTTACCGATCATTGCATCTGTGGTGACACTGCCGGACGGTGGGGAGCGCAGCCGGACGAGGGGACCCTGGCTCAGCTGAGGGCTGGAGCAGCCCCCATGCTCAGGGCTGGAGAGATGGGGAGAGGCCATGCGACAGCCCCCAGTGGCTCCTTCGGGGAAGAGCACCAGCATTTTGAGAATAACCTTTTTTTCTGCTTGATCTCCCTCTTACAATGGACGTGTGCTAAACAGTGCCTCCTCTTAGTGAGACCCATTTTGGGGGCCACCCAGCCAGAGGGGTTCGATCAGGACAAACCGATCCCCATCCCTCCTTTGCCCCTGCTGCAGTCCTCTGTCGCCTGTGCCCAGGGCCCCATCCTGGTGCGCAGCCTCACCCCGTACCCTCTCGAGCAGCACGAGGTCTCCTGTTTCCTGGTGGCCCCGGCTCGTGGTTAAGGGCCGTGGTGTCTCTGCGGGTGCTTTGCACATCCCGCAGTGGCACGGGGTGGTGTGAGGGGTTGGGCAGCTCTGTGTTTCGGCAGCCCACGCACCGCATGGCTGCAGGGCCCGAGGCTGCTCCCCAGGGCTGTCCAGCACCACTTCCAGTGCCGGCCTCCCCAGGAGAGGATGCTCGCGCATGCCTGCGCATGCGTCTCCCTTGCATCAGGAACGCAGCTTACGCTCGTCACGTCCCTGTGCTGCTCAGGCTCCATTTGCCCTTCTGGGGTCAGGTCTCTTTGCTCAGTCAGCTCCGGCTGGCTGTCCACCGCGCCACTACCCGTGCCTTTCGGCTGTCGATGCCCTGCTCCATGCAGCGCCGGTGGTGCCCGTGGCATGGGGAAGGTGCTGCGCGGGGCTGTGGCTCCATCTGCGCTGGCTGTCCCTCTTCTCTTCCTCAGTTTACAGCCCTGAAATTCCAATTTAATACTCATGCAAAGAGGGCTGCAATAAATCTTGTAGTCAGCATTAAATATTGTTTGTTTTAGCTGCCTTGCACTTCATGTTTCCCCTTTTAAGGGGAGAGCCATTACGAAAGGTTAGATTCACAGTTAGTGGCGCTTTAGCTCTCCCTTTTGAATCAGTGAGGTTGCCGTTTTATTGCTCTCTGACTTGCACTTCAGTGATGAGAGTAAACTAGCATCAGATTAAAGGTCAGCAAATCCCATCAAAGAGAGGAATATTAGGGGCACAGATAGTTGGAGAGGCAGCACACCACTGGGTATTGACAGGGTGATTCCAGGGTATCACTCAGCAGAATTATAGCTGCCCAGAGAGTCAGTACTGCTTTAATGAGCCTGTGTGAAGAGGAAGAGGGTGGATTTATGTAGTTCCTCATAATTTTCTGTAGAGACTGTTATTGCAGACATTCTGTAGAGTGTTCTGGTCTTTCATTTAATTCAAAGGTCCTGGAGCTTTTCCATCCAAAGATTCCTTTCGGTTAGCTCAAATCAAAGCTGACATCTCTGCCTTTACCACCTGAAGCACCCGCTCTGGGAAGGGCTTTTCCCTGGCAGGTTCGAAGTCCTCTGTGCTGGTAACCTAATCTGCAGGTCCCATGCTCGGGGCTCGCTGGCTGTGTATTTCACCTCTGGACAGGCAGCTAAAATGATCATTTCTGTTTCATTCTGAAACGGGCATTCGAAAAAGATGAGAATTTACAGTGTGTTCTTCTGTGATTTCTGGGCTGGGAATCCCACATAGTTTCTGTCCCTGTCAGGTAAGTATTACCTTTAGTGCATGGTTTGCATGAATATATATGTGCTTTCTTTGTTTTGTTGAAATGCAATTAAATAAAATACAGACAGCACAGAGAAGAGATGTGCCTCGCACAGCCCCATCAAACTACAGGTACATAATGGCATGTAAACCTCTGCGAGGAGGAGAACACCATGAGAGACAACAAAGTCCGCGGCATTTATTTCTGCTTCTTCCTCTCCCTTTGTTGCCAGCGTATCAAGCCGGAGATCTAATGTTTATACTGGGCAATAACAAAAGAGTTCCAAACATTGTCCAAAACCAGTGCATTTTCTCTGAAAACAGAGCAGCTGGAGCACTTCTCTGTGTACCTAGTTACATTATAAGGCTCACTTGGTATTTATACAGCTTTTGTTTACAGCTTGCTAAAAACAACAATTTATGAGCAACTTTACCGATCAGTTTAGAATCTGTTCAGTTTTATTACCCAGTGTAGATATCCATTTATGTGATTTATTGTTAGGAAATTCTACATGTATAAAACTTTGATCATATTTTTACATAAGTGTGCGCTTTTGCAATGTTAAAGGAGAGACCTCGTTTGCCTGATTTACCACCAGGGAATGGGCCACGCAGCCCGCGCCGTCCTGCTGGCTGGGGACCCGCTGCAGCCCCCCTGCTTTTGGGGACACTGGGCACGTGGCACAGCCATGTCACATGGAGCCCCCTGACAGCAGCACTGCTCTGCAAGGTCTTGGGGCTTTACTCATGATCTGGAGCAACCTGATCTAGTGAAAGATGTCCCTGCCTGTGGCAGGGGGTTGGAACTAGATGATCTGCAGAAGGTCCCTTCCAAACCAAACCATTCAATGGTTCAATGATATCGGTACCAGGCTGCACCCAGCGCCCTGCAAAGCAGCATCGCCAAGAGTGCCTGGTGGCTTTCCTGCTTCCCTAATCCACTGTGCGCCACACAGCCCGCTCCATAAAGCCAGGCTATGTCCCTTATAATAACGCAAATAAAACTTTATGTCATGCTGTTACATGCACGTGTCCTGCCAGCGACGGTGGCCCTCGTGTCATGCTAATGCTGTACGCGGGGACGCAGCCACGCATCGCGGACGTGGGGGACGCCGTGCTGGCGCCAGTCCCTCTGCTTGAGAACAAGCGCATGCAGTCCACGTTTTATATTTGGAACATTTTGTAAGACGGAGAAATAAGATGGCTGCAGTAGCGGAGGAGGAAAGAAGTGCAAAGAGAAGTCAGGTAAATTATCCAGTCTGTGAAGGATTCTTACTGCCGTGAGGGATTTATGGGTGAAGTTTACAGAGAGCCATAAAGTCCATGGCTAAGCAAATCTGGTGTTTTTAACTGGAAGTGGGGTGCAGTATTTTCTTCCTTCCTGGGGAAGATCTGTGCTTGTGGTCTTTATGTGGTGGCTGCACAGTTGCCGACAGGAGATTCTCCATTACCAGTATCACAATCCGACTGCTCTCTTTAAGTTCAGTGCATTTTCATGCATATGTAAATATAGTTGCATCCTTCTTAGAATATAAAGACTGAGAAGTCCTTGACCAAGCACAGTGCAGAAACAGCATTAGGGTAAGTGTTCATTTGTAGAATCAGCGTTATTAAAATACACGTGTGTTTTGGAAATGGTGTGATACTATTACAACTGTGGTGCAAGGGGAAGGTTCCTCGGATACTGCCTTGATGCAGAGTTTCTGAGCTGCATGCAGGGAAATCATTGCTCAAACAACTGCAAAAGAGTCAAAGCAGTCTTTGCTCAGGATTGCAAATGAAACTGGATCACTCTCGCAAATGTAATTACCTCCCTGAACTGGGCCCTTCCTTAGCTCCCCTCCCCGCTTACATCCCTGCTTTGGAAGCCGGCCTCTGGAGCACGGAGGGGCAGTGATGAGGAGCTATCGAGTACTTTGCTTCCTCAAGCTGAGCACAAATAAGACTGACATTTTAGCACTAAGTACAAGTCAAAAGTAAGCAAGAAAAATAGAACGATCCAAAAGAAGAAAATGGAATCAGAAACGTAGAGATCTGTAAAAAGTAAGAAGAGAGACAATGCAGTAAAACTGCACAAACTTAGACATAATTTACAGTAGGAAATAAATGTAGCCAACATAAAATCTGTAGCAAGAACTCAATTTATAAAAATACCAGTTATTTCATATTTTCTATAAAAAGTTATTTCATATTTTCTATGAAAAGTAGAGCACTGTGCTATAAATCTGATAAAAGTTGTAATCACAGGAAAGATTTGTTTCTGTTGTGAACATTTTTTTTATTTCAAGGTTGTAAACTTTCATACTGATGATATTTAGGTTGGACACACAGTAGCTTGAAGGAATGTATATTACTGCATTTTCATGTGAAGGGTGTTCAAACGTTATGGGGCTCACTTTTAGCTGCTGGATGTAGTGCTCGGTATCTATCCATCTTGTTTAAGATTATAACACGATAACATTTGAACACCGGCTGTGGTAAACGCACCTTCTTCTGCATGTGGTATTTGCTCCTGGAAGGTCTCGGCCCTGTGAGGTCCACAAGGGCATGGGTCACTTTTGGGAGGAAGGCACAGAAATCGGGGCTGGCCGGGGCTCAGGGACCCTGGCGTGAGGAGAGGCCCCGGCGCAGCATCCGTGCACCGGCGGCGCAGCCCCGAGGAGAGCGGGGCAGGGAGTGCTGGGGACCGGCACCAGCCGGTGAACGTCCTCGGCCGCGCTCCTCTGCGCGTGCCGATGGCCTCGTGCCGCGGTGTGGGCTCTGCGGGGAAAGGAATGCTTCTGAGGGGGACTGGGGACTAGGGTTGTGCCGTACGGCCCTGCTTCTGCCGCGCCAAGCGCCGGGATGTCGAAGAGGCGGCGGTGCCCGTGGCAGCTGCGCCGTGGGCTTGGCCTTTGCCTTGGCTGGAGGAGCTGTTTGGCCACTGGTGCAGCGGTGGATGGACCCTGGTCGGGAGGAGCGGGGCGCCGTGCCGGGGCTGTGCCGTGGGCCCGTTGCTGGCTCGCGTGGGGCTGGGGGCGCGGGGGGACCAGGCTCGCCTCGGCTCAGGGTCGAACCCCTCTGCATTTCGCATCTACCTTTACGTCTGGGCGTCCGTGGTCCCACGTGGGAAGGGGGACGTCCCGAGCTGCGGCAGAGCGGGCGTGACATGGCTCCAGTGCCAGGCAGGGGTCCATTTGCCAAATTAGCCCGGTCGGGTCAGGCAGGGTGTGGGACAGGAGCAGTGGCAGCAGTGACGGGACTCCGAGAGCACGCTCCTGCCGTGGCCACGGCCTCTCCCGATCCCCCCATCTAGCTCCTGCTAGCTAAAACTAAGACACATCTCATTCCAGGCTGCTTTTTTTCCTTCGACAGCATCTACGTAATGTTTTAGAATAAGGCTTTTCTTCACTTAAGTAGCTTTGTTTTTAATAGAAATTTTTTTTTGCAAACTAATAAATTTCCTTTTAACTTTTCCCAGTGCCTCTAAGAAAAGCCCAAGACCTCTATAAATCCAGCCTTCCGCTCTCTGACGTCTGAGTCCTGCATAGAGACAAAGACACTAATGATTTTTTATTAGCATCCACCCTGCTTTTTATTGAACCTTTAGCAAAGGTCATCAACCGATTTTTTTTCATGGGTGAGGAAGAAAGTTAGGTTAGAAACAGGCATCCTGCCAGCAGCCTTATAATGAAGGGGAATGTAATAAAGCTGAGGATTGACAGTTTATGTGTTGGTAGTGAAGGAAATGGAGGTGTGGAAGAGTATTACAGGGAATCTTTCTAGTCATATCTTCAATTCAAACATCAGGGGAAATGCTTCAGAATCAGAGATTTATGAATTCGTAGTAAGCAGTTTCCCGGCATGTAAACAAATCTCGCCGGGCTGTTTTAGGAAGGTAGGTTTGGGCAGCGGAGTAATCATTTTTATTATTCTGATTTTCCAAATAGAAATGGACATATATGATAAAAATGTCAGGCGCGCTCTCCACGTCAGGCTCCTAACAGGATTACATGTCAGCTCTTAATGTCTCGCTCTGTTTTTCTTTGCCATGAATGGCTGCATTATTGCTCACAGGAACTTCACTGTAATATATGGTAAGAGACAAGTAGCTCTTTATGGCCAGTGATTATTCGGTTTGAATGAAACCTGTGATTTATGTCCATTTAACTGAAAAGCCTTGTAAATTCCCAGTGCTGCATTTTTCCTCAATAGAGAATGAGTCAAGCGAAAGTGACAACTAGGTTGGCGTGGAAATGTGCAGTGCATCGTCGTGTTATATTTAATATACCTGACATGAAAAACGTGCACACACCACGCAGTCACCTTAAGTAGGAGTGAGAGTGACATTAGCCCGTGCCGCGGCGGCCGTGCCGCTGTGCCGGGCCACCGGGGCTTTTCTCACCCGGGAGACAAAGGGGCGGCGGAGCGGTGGTCGTGTTGCCACCATTGCTTTTTGAAGCTCCCCTCGACGCCTGCCCGGCGGCTGCCGGCACCCGTGGCCGGAGCGGCGGTCGGGGTGCCGGGGGGGACGCCCGGGTGCCCCGGGACAGCGCCGGTGACGGCGCGGAGCACGGTGGGCCGGGCGGGGGGCTGCGGCGGTGAGCGGCGAGGGGCTTCACCTGGGTTTGCTCCAGGGCTGGCGGCGGAGCCGGGGGCCCTCCGCACGCCCGGGGCCCTCCGCCGCTCCTCCCTGCGGTCTGTAAAATGGGTTCGGCACCACGTCGGCTTTCCCCCGCGGCCTGTGGCGTGCGGGGGCCGAAGCCCCCCGGGGGCCTTCCCGCCGGCAGCTGAGGAGCCCCCACGCTCGGGGGGGGTTGTGGTGGGGGCCAGGGTCACGCCGGGCAGGGCCAGCATCCTCCGTGGGCACCGGGACCTTCCCCCCGGCCCGCGGGGGAATCAAGGGGTGGGAGGAGGCAGGGGGTGAGGCATCGCCCCCCGCCTCCACCTCCCCTCTCCGGGGTCAGCCCCTCGTTGTGTTTGCGATATTCCTCTGCTGGCGAGGATACTACTGTACAGTTCAGACGCTGCAGGTTTCTAATCTGCTTATTTATAATTCAAAAGCTTGCCCATATATTAATGAACCCTTAATGAGCTGTTGAAAATGCCTGAATTACAGTCAGATTATTAAACTCCAACGGCCCCTGTAATCATACCATTTGAGTGGGCTTTAGGTACTTTTCATATCTGCAGCTTTGTATTGTGAAGGAGATGGGTTTATTCGAAGAAAGCTTTGTAATAATTTTGACCTGCAATTTATTTATTGGCCTCTGAATGCAGTAGTCTATGCAGATGCTCTCGTCTATTATGTGTGGGGGCAGGTGCACAGCATGTTGAAAGACAGCTAATTAGGATTTGCTGAAAGATATGCTAAAACTGTGGTCTTATAACAAAGCCAAGTTCATTGTTAAACAATGTTTTAGTGTCTGTTTATGTGATTTGTCTAAATCATCGAGATACTGAAATGAACGTTGTAGTTATAAGCAGATTAAAATCAGTAGCACACATGCTTTTTATTAACTTACAATGTGTTATTGTCACCAAGGATGCTGGATTTTAAATACTCTGCAGACCCAAATGCCCATAAGCCATTAGTGAACAATAGTGGACCGTGGCCGTACTTCTACGAGGCAGTCCCGTCCCTCCAAGCAGGTTATTGATGGGGGTTTTGCCGTTGGTCAGCGTGCCGCCGGGCGGTCGCTGCCGCGCCGGGGCCCTCTCACTTCCGCTGCCATTAGCGCGCCGGTAGCTCCGCTGGAAGTGATGTATTGTTGTGTTCTTTCCCGTCCGCTCTGCACCTTAATTCCACGATGCATTGAAAGGTCAGTGAGCTAAACAGTAATAAACTCATAGGTTGATATACTGAGGAATAAAAAAGGGAAACAATAGCCACTGAGTGTGAGCTTATATGTCAAAAAATACATATATTATCACCGTATTCAAACGAAGAGTAATTTATAAAGGCAGGTGCTGGTAGGAGCGGACGTGTTGCCGGTGGAGAGCGAGAGTGTTCCTCCCTGCTGAGGCGCCCAGGAGATGCTCTGACTCCTTCTCAGACAACGTTAAAAACGTTCGACCTGCAGCCGAGGCAGCCCATGCAACTTGCCAAAGAGCTGCATGTTTCACTGATTGCGGAGGAGTTCATCAGTTTTACTGTCCCCTGCCCCCAGGGACACCAGACCCTATTAGTTGTGCTGATCTGCTTCGTATAGTTCATAAGGAAAGATCTGAATTAACACACAGCTTAATTCTTGTTAGAATCAGTTAATCAACTTGTGGCTTTGCCATTCAAATGAATGATGCGTCTCACTCAGGGGCAAAATAAATGTTATATCCCCACACATGCACTTTGTCATTCCTTTGTCTGTGGGTTGTCTGCAGGCTCGCGCGCGCTGGACTGGATGCTTTGGCCACAGGAGTGTTACTTAATATTAAGATGAACGCAATATGCCAACCCCTCTGTCACCAGCTCGAGAGATACGTGTTAGGGTTGTGTGCGAGACACCTTAGTGGCTTTGTCGCGTGTGAGACACCACCTTAGTGGCTTCGTCATTGTCCTTATCTGCTGAATTTCTTCCTCTTCTGCTTCAGGGCCTCTCACTGGCTCCTTCAGTCTCCAGTGCAGACATCGGCTTTTGCATTTAAACCTTGGGGAACCCTTGCTGTCCTTTGTCAGATTTATACAAGAAGGGTTGGGGATTTTGAATATTAATTTAAGTCTGGATGGATAGTGTCATTTTGGACAAAGCCCTTTAGTCTCTGGCCTGTTCGTGGAAGTAAATGATGCAGAAATCTCAGCAATTGTACCAAATTATTCTACTGCAGATTTTGGCCTGGCATCTTGCAGCATCAGGGGAGTGGAGTGGGACTGCTACTGTGATACTGGAAGGGTGGATGAGTTTCATAGCAGAAAAGCAGCTGGGGAGAACCAGCTGGAATAGACTGCAGGAAACATGGACTGAGAAATGGTCTGGAAGCAAAAAGAAGAAAAAACAGTAGAAATCATTCATGAGAAGGGAACAGGAGCTGGAGCGGTTTAAAACCAGAACATTATTAAACATAGTGACAGCAGAGCAGAGTGGGAATAAGATAAACAGGAGGAACAGCTCACCAAAACAATACAGAAAAATCATCCCTGTATTAGCAGCACCGCACAGGCCAGGAGTTGTGCAAGAGCGAGGGCAGTGAGTCTAAGGGGAACGAGGGGGCGAGGGACAGAGCGGTCCCGACGGGGTGGGCGCAGGGCTCCCGTGGCCAGGGACCCCTGCCCCTCCTGCCGCGGGGACCCCCGAGCGCAGCATTGCTCCCCCTGGCCACATGCTCAGGCAGTAGTACGGGTGGCCGGAGCCGTGCCAGGGCTGTGCCCAGCACGCTTGTGCCAGCCCAGGGAGGAGCCGGGACGATGGGTGGTGGTGTCAAACCATGCTCATCTGTGGACCTCTGAACAGGCAACAGAAATAATTTAAAGAGATGATGAGACATTTTTATTATTCCCATGAAATGATATGGAATTATAGTTTTAAATGAAGGTGACAGGTTTAAAATGTGTATTTTAGAGCAAAATTAATGCTGTGGTTTCTTGAGTCTGGAAGGTTGGCCAGTCAGGGGGTCACCTCCCGCTGTGCATGGGGTTCAGGACACCGAGGGTGAAATCTGCTTGTAGGGGAGTGGCTGCAGTTCTCAGTTAGTGCAGAAAGCAGCATTGCTGGTGCTCAGCTACACGCGTGGCAGCTGTGGGTGGTGCTGCCACGTCTGGCACAGCCTGTTTGGAGCCCGCACCACTGCGAGGAGCGCAGACAGGCGCAGGCACCCGTGCAAACATGGCGGGTGCCAATGGCAGACCCCTGGGACCCACTCTATCCAGAGCACGAATACCTGCTCTTAAACAGATTTAAAGAGGTTAATTGGGCTGGGATGTACACAGTTGCGTTACATCTCTAATGGAAATGTTGATTCAAGAAGCCACGGCTCTAGTGATTTTTGTACTACTGTAATTATTTTTAAACTTTCTTTTTGGCACTGTTGATAACAGCTTGGCGCCATGCCTGTGTGACCTGATTAAACTTACAAATTGTCAGCCTTGATCTATAGGACGCAGAAAAGATTGCTGACTGAGCATCCCTTTGGAAATTCTTGATTTAAAACAAAAATTAGATTTAAAGTGTTGTTCCCAACAACACAGTGCAAGAGCACTGGCGATTTTAAACACGTACTCAGTAGCCCAGCATCGCGATAGCAACCAAATCCCTGCATGGCAAGGGGAAGTTTAATTCCTTCTTGCCTATCCTCAGTCTGTGAGCAGACACTGTGGAGCGGCATGTTGCCCTGCAGAGGAGTGGGGCAGCCCTGAGCGAGGGGCCGTCAGAGCCTCCACACCCCACTCCCACAGGGGCCGTTCCCGAGGCGATGCTCCTAGTTCTGTCTCCACCATTTCCCTCCTCCGATGTGAAATTTCAGCTCCACCTGTGTGGAGCCAGAGACTGCAGGCACGCATGGAAATGGCTCCGTCCATGGGATTTGTGCTGGTGGGAGACACAGCACCTCCCTGCTTTTCGCCCAAAGTCACCTGTAGTTGAGCAAGTGGCAGCTTTTTCCCCAGGCATTCTAAACCAACTTGGATCTCATAGGAGGGGTGGAATCCACTGGTGCAAGTCGCCATAAGAGTAACATGGCGCTTAGATCCATTTGGAAGGAAATGAGAAGCAAATCAATTATTTCCGAATAAATAATGCACTTAGTTTTACCACACAGTCTTGCATCAAAGTGATATAATGTATAGGATAATGCCAGCCTTGCGTAGATTTAGCTAGGTCTTGGAAAACAACCGGAAGGTGTATGTCTCTGTACTCATGCGAATACTCCTTTAATACTTACAGTGAAGCATTTAAAAATTCTGCAGGGTCCTTTAAAAGCCTCACGAAGATGTTCCTGCTCTGTATCGGAACCGTGAGGGTCCTACAGTGCTGCTGTCACCCCATGGCACCTGCCTGGGCTGTGGTTCGCGGGACCTGCCTCGGAGGCAGGTGCCCGTTTGGGTACCACCGCAGGGATGGAGGAAGGGCCGTGGGCAGGTCCGGTCCCCGTGGCCCCGCGGGGCAGGAGGGCTCTGCAGGAGGGCCCCTCGCAGGCGTGCAGCGAGCGGGCAGCGGCCGGGCAGATGCAAGAAATACTGACTGTGTTTTCTCTTGTTCTCTCTTTTCTGCCCAAGGTTTGAGCATCCGAGGAGCCCAGGAGGAAGACCCTCCCGATCCCCAGCTAATGAGACTAGACAATATGCTTCTGGCAGAAGGAGTCTCAGGTCCGGAGAAAGGTGGGGGATCGGCGGCAGCAGCTGCAGCCGCAGCAGCCTCTGGAGGGTCTTCAGATAACTCTATTGAACACTCAGATTACAGAGCCAAATTGACCCAGATCAGACAAATCTATCACACAGAGCTGGAGAAATATGAACAGGTCAGACATCAGCCTCTCAGTTGTACATGTACCTGCCGCTGCTCTCCTCCGCACCTCCGCTTGCCGGCGCCCGCCGCTGCCCAGCTCCGGACCACATCCCCTCCTCCCCTTCCCCACCCCTCTCCCCCGTAAAGAGCCATGATGCTACGGGAGTCCGTCGGGCTTTGAGGAGCCGCTTGCTGGACCCAGGACGCATGTCTTGCATGCCTGAGTGTTTTCTGTTGTCTGTAACCGCATAAAAGCAACACCCGAGCCCATGTTTCTCCCCTTCGAGCCAGCCCAGAGAGGGAGAGACGGGGAGAGCTGTCTGTCACTCGGTGCCACTTTCGTGCCCCGTGATGAAGCGTTGCAAGGCTGGGTCTGGCGAGTCGGGGAGCGCAGGCAGGCGAGGGCCGTGCTGGCGATCTCAGCCCACGGGCTCCCGGAGCAGGCGGCAGGAGGCTCCGGTGCAAGGCTCGGCCACGGCGGGTTGGCTGTAGCAGGTTGCAAGGGAGTAGCCAGCGAGGCGCCGGCACAGCGCCTGGGCCAGGCTTCGGGAGCTGCCGCTACGGATAGGAAGTATGGAAATCCCGGTTCAGGTGGACACCGGCACTGGGTGTCTTTGTTTTGAGTGAAGAGCGTGCTGCAGAGACCCGTGGGTTTACGTTCACCGCTGGGACCTGGTGACCCGCCACATTTGCCACGCCGATGGCGCGGGGTGTGTTTGCCATGTGCTGCCGGCTGGTGCTGGGCGCAGCGTGGCTCCTGCCCCTGGGGTGGGGGGCTGCGCCGCCCCGGGTTCCCTGTAATCCATGGGAGACACTGCTCTGCCTCCTCTCCGTTCTGGTTTTGCAAGGAACAACGGCAGCAAAGGAGACGGGGCAGGGAAGAATGGCATGAGAGACCCCTGGCCCTCACGAGCCTCAAGCGATGTCTTCATTTTCCCCTCCCAGAGATGTCCTAATAAAGCTTGTAAACCCTGAGCCTAATCAGCTCAGCGAACCTCATCAGCTGGTGGTTTCCTGACCTGAGCCGGGGAAGTCCTGCACTTGCCCCCAGCCCATCACAGCAAAGCATCAGGCTGTACAGACCAAAACCACAAAAGAGATGTGGAGGCAGTGATAAAACCGCTTGAAACTGCGAGGGCGAGGAGAAGAGAGCACCGTGCTGCCCGGCTCCTTCCCCAGCCCCTATGCTCGGCCTTGGCATGCTTCCCCTCCCTGCCTCACCAGCGTGAAGCGGGGCCTGGATGCCTCGATAACTGTTTATTTTAGAGTTTCCCTTTTTTTCATGTGAAGACGCTCTGAAAGGTCTCTGGCCGCTTTGCTTTGCTTTTTCATGCCACCAGAAACAAAGGCACGGTCTGTGACAGGCTGTGCCGACGCAGCCGACCGGTGCCCACCGAGCGTCAGCGGCGGGTGGAGGCGGTGAGGTGGTGGGGAGTAGGTGCGGGGCACCCGTGGAGCCCGGAGGAGGAGCAGGGGGACGGTGCCCACCGGCACAGTCCACGCAGCATCCCGCTGCAGATGCTGGCGGGACCACAACCTGGGCGGCACAAGGCTGGCGTTGAGGCTGCCGTGGTTCAGGTGCCGGTGGCACTGCCTCATCTGTGCCGCCTCCTTCACTGTGTTGTTCAACTGGTGAACACATAGCTGAGCAAATAACTGACAGGGTCTTTGTGCAAATCTCCTTTTCTCCCTCAAACGAACCCCTCCCCGCACCCTCCAAGGACCCCAAATGTCCTGCGCGGACCCTTGGGCTCTCCTTGCACCGCAGGGCCCCGGCATGCAGCCTGGAGCGCTGAGATGGGGATGGCCGTCGGATTAACAAGCACCATTCAGCAGGAGCGTGTCTTATAAAAAAACACAGGGATGCAGGCTGGAGATAGATCTGGGGCCAAAGCAACTGCAGGTCGGTGCTTGCAGCCGTTTCCTGGCAAGTGTCCTTTGACTCTAATAAGTTTAATGATGTGGGGGAAGCAGTAGCGTTTTTAGCCCTGTAGCTCCATTTACAAAGGTTTCGGCTGAAATGTCACCGCCATCCGTCCACACCACAGGGAACTTTGGAGGATGCTCAAGTGCTGCTAGGAGAAGGAAAGAGAGGTGGAGCTGCTCTGAAACATGTATGCTTCCCTGTTGATCCTGACACCCAGCAACGTCTGCTCTACAGAAATATGATAATTTCCCCAGCCTTGCCGCAAACCGTCTCCTGCCGGTTTGTCTCAACACAGCGCCTGTCTCCGCAGCCGAGAGGCAGCCAGGACTTTGCATCTCTGCCTCCAGCGGCCGCAGGTTCCCGAGAGGCGGGTGCCCCCCTGCAGCCAGGGAGCAGCTCAGCCCCCACGCAGGGGCACCTGCCCGTGCGGGGGGAGCAGCTCCCGCCATCTCTCTCCGGGCGCAGGCGCTCCTGCGGTCCCGCTGCAGCCGGCAGCAGGAACCAGAGCGGCCTCCTGGAGATGCTTTCCAGGCAGAGTTTGATCCTGATGTTTGTTGCCAGTTAGGGGAATGCGCTCGGGAAAAAAAAAAAAAGAGAGAGAAATGGAAAGTGTGTCACGCCATCACACAGCTCTCCCCTCGCCGTGCGCCGGGAGAAATGGCCGTACACAGGCAGCTCCTTCCATAATTTACAGCTACTATAATAGAGATGACATATTGAAAGCTATCTTCTATAATTACACTGAAATACATTTTTTGCTGTAGGCAAAAGTACTGTAAGGGTCCCAGGTCTCCTGGAGCAGCTGGGAACCTGCTTCCTGAGTTCACAGATGTCTTCTGAATTCACCCCAAATTGGGGTGAAGTGTGGCTGCTCGGAAGACACCACCAGCCCCACGGAGCTCTGGCTGGCACCGTGCCCCTGAAGACTGTTTTGGGCCATTTCCTCTTTATTTCTTGCGCTCATCTGAGGAGTCTTGATGAAGCATTAAGGCTCGCAGGAGCATCCCCGCTCCTACAAGGTTTCTGAGCAGGTTAACAAGGCCATCACTTATGACCTGACATTATTAATAATGTCTCGGGCACCAAGCAGAGGCCTGAAAAATAGTACTGAAAAAGGGATCAAGGAGCTCGGACGCTATAAATAAACAAGAGAAAACAAGACAAAGCATCAGAGTCATCTGAGCTTACTTCCACTCTGCTGCACTGAAGTAGCTCTGCAGATGGGAGGTGCTGGCAAAGATAAATTAAAACCAGGCTCTCTAAGTTGTTGTAACCAAACGAAGTCTCATCAAGCAGTTCAAGTAAATTCAGGGAAGGATTTTTGCTTCTTGAAAGCAAGAAACTCACTTTAGCTTTGAAACATCCAACTTTTGGTACTATATTTGTGGAGAAATATTTCTCATAGAAAAGACATCTGAAAAGATTTTTAATGCAACAGTTGCCATTTTTATTGTACTTTAAAATTGAATTCCCCAGATCTGCAAACAAGGGAGCACGTGGCAAGCTGTGTGCCTGAAATGTTCTTTCAGTGCCAAACACTTGGATTCAGCTGTATCTTTGGGACAGTCAGAGCCGCTCTCTCGTCTCAGGGAGCGAGTGGCTGCATTTCGGTGCCTATGTTACCTTACCTCTGTGCATCATTTACTGGGCGAGCCAAAGCTAGGGCTTTTGCCGTCGGTCAGATGGCGGAACCCAAGCTTCTGGATGCTAAGATTGTCCAGGCAGCTCAGCAGACGGCAGGCAGGAAGGATGCGGTCCTGGTCTGGAGCAGGCACCGGTGCCCGGCTGCCTCCCTGCTCAGGCCAGGGGCTGCCGCGCTTCCCTGGGGGCTCGGAGCCCGCTCTCGCGCTGGGCGGGCGAGCTGCTGTGCCGGGTCTTTGGGATGGGAGGAGGAGAAACAGGTCACCTGGGACAACTCCTGCTCTCCCTGGGCCAGAGCAGGGTGGCCGGGAGCGCTCAGGGCAGCGTCCCCTTCTCTTCAGCGTGGTGAGAGGGGACAGCAGCTGGTCACCTCCGTGAGTTTTGCTGCCTGAAATGTCAAAATGGAAAGGAAATATGCAAATGAGAAGCGAGGATGAGATGTGTCGAGCTCCTTAACCTGGAGCTCAGAAAGTCTCGAGAAAGTCAGGGAGCAGCAGCTGGCGGGAGCGTCGTGTCTGCGCTGGCGTGGAGCGGCGGTGAGCTGGCGCAGCCTCCGCGGTACCGTGACCTCGGCGCGCTCGGCGGTGGCAGGCGGAGGGCATCTGCACCGAGGCTCGCCGAGCCTCACCAAAGCGCTGCCGCCAAACGGGCGCTGCAAGGATGTAAATTAGCCTGTAATTTACTTTCAGTAGTGTAAAGAAAAAAAAAATCACTTTGCCTGAAGTGTATGCATCTTTCTTAAGGGTGTACCCAGATTTTAATTATCTAAATGTAAATACTTAACGAATTTTACTTAGAGTAATGAGCTAAAGTGCACACTACATAAATGAGATGTTCTAATTAATCATGTATGAACTACTGGTTTAAAGAAAAGCTATGTGAATTCTGCGAATGTTGGGCTATTGCCAAATTGCTAATCAGCATTTGCATTCATAGATGGCTTCACTTAATAAGTTGTGAGACGTTCAGCAAATGTTATAGGAAATTATGAGTTTTTAGATGCATAAACTTTTCACTTTTAACTCTTTCCCTCGCACAATCTATTGAAATGCAGGAGAAAATGTAATTGTCAGACAAATTACGTAGATATTTTTCACCCTGGCTTTAGAAGAAAAAGGGGAGCTAGAGTCAAACAGATACGTAACGTATAGGGTCTGGATGAGATACACGCAGTGTTTCCTCCACGTGATTTACTGGCTGCTGAGCATTGTGCTCATCGCCGGTTAACATTAGATGCACAAGAGCAAAATCCCGTGGCCTTACTTGGCCGTGATCGCAGCCCAGCAGTGCGATACGACGGCTGGCCCTTCCGCAGCCAACGCGCAGACCTCCCGCAGACGCGTCAGCCTTGCATACACCCACCTTCGTCTGATAAGGGTTTGGGGAGCAGAGAGCAGTTTGCCTTGTGCTGCCTGCAGACCCTGCAGGAGCCAGCACGTCGCCCAGCCCCTCTCCGCTTCCCAGGACTCCCTCAGGACGGGGGTAGGTTAGTGCCCAAAATGTGCTCGAATACCGGGCTGGCCCCCGGGAAGGGATTAGCCCTGTGGCCACCATGCAGCTCTGCCTAGCAGACAGCAGTCCCGGGGTTTGTTTTGGAAAAAGATAAGGGAGACATAAATCAGCAGAGTTAGTGGCAGCTTCCAGCCTGCGTGGGGGAAGCTGGGATGCCAGCGTGACAGCCACTTGGTCATGCGAAGGCTCGGATCAGGTGGCGTCTGTTGATGATGCAGCCTGGAGAAGTTTATATCAGCGTGTCCATTCACCGGCATAGTCAGGGACTGATAATTGATGGCTCCTCGTGCCTTCCCTCCTTCAGCGCCTTGGCAGCACGGCGCGGGCCAGGCTCGGGCACGGCTGTGCCGAAATCCGCCCTCTCAGGGGACGCACACGGTGCCTCAGAAAGGTCTGGAGCTCCTTACCTCCTGCGGGCTGTTAACCCTGCCCGCTGCCGGCGCAGGGCTCGGCGGCTTGCGGGACAGGCAGCCCTTCCCAGGTTCTGCTCGCTTGGCTGCTGAGCGTGTGCTGGTCCCCGCTCACATCCCCCTCCTGCCCGCAGCCATTACACGCGCTGACCCCGACCTCTCCTCTCCACTGCGGTCTGGCTGGGGACACGGGGACCTTGAAAGGGATGAGCGTGGAAGGAGCCGCGCCGCGGTTGCTCAGCATCCCTGGCTGCCGCAGGACGGTCCCGGCTCTCACGGACAGGGTGTGCGTGATCTGTTCCTGCGGCCGCACACGTGTGGAGGGGACGGGGCTGCGCGAGGGTCCCCCAGCCCCCCCAACAGCCAGGCCCGAGCTTGTGTCCTTGTGGGATGGCACAAAACAATTTCTAAGCCTCTCCTTCCTTCACAGGCATGTAATGAATTTACCACACATGTGATGAACCTTCTCAGAGAACAGAGCCGGACACGTCCCATTTCTCCCAAGGAGATTGAAAGGATGGTGGGCATCATTCATCGAAAATTCAGCTCCATCCAGATGCAACTCAAACAAAGTACTTGTGAAGCAGTAATGATTTTAAGATCAAGGTTCCTCGATGCCAGGTAAGGCAGAGGCGAGTGCCCCCGGCTCTTTCTGGGGGGAAAGGGGCAATTGCCTGGCCCTGCTGGAACCCATGTCCCCGCGTGGGCAGGGACCCGCTGGGAGAGGCTGGTCTGCCCCAGCGAAAGCACAGGGCCCTTGTCCTTCACCCAGCAGCTGCTGTGAAAGTGGGGGTTTCCTGCACAGAGCTTTCATAAACAGCAGTGTCTTTTCTACATATTTTAGTGCACAGACTAGGCTTGTTTACCCAATGCTTGATTGTTTACCCTGCTCGTATGGGAGTCACATAGGATTTGTGCAAAGGGCTGTTTTGTCACCCTGGCAGTTACTTAAATGGCTGCCGGTACCGATGTCTCGCAGCATAAGGCCAGCCTTGCAAAATACTGACCCTGTAATGGAAGAGCTAAGTTCTCTGGGAGGGATGTGCCCACGGGCTGTGGCTGACGCTGGGTTAGCAGCTGCACGCGCCCGAGGTAAAAAGGGCAGCGACGCTTCCGAAAGCCAGATCTGCTGGCCCGTCTCCCAACAAGCTGTTGCCTGACTGGGGCGCGGGAGAAGGCAGCACCTTCCGAACCGCTCACAGCCAGCACGCGTGTCCCTCGGACACCTGTGTCGCTGCCGGAGCTCAGAGCCTGTCCCTGCAGCCCGCCAGCCTGCAAAGCAGGCTGCTCCTTCTGCAGGCTGCGAGGCAGCAGGCAGGCGGGGATTAGGAGGGGGTTTATAGGCACAGCCAGGTTTGCTTGGAAGCCCTGATGAGGTGGGATATCGATCCCCAGCCCCATCCCTTTCGCAGGGATCCCCTCCACAGAGCGGGACCCTGGCAGCTGGCAGAGCCCGGCGGAGCGGGAGCTGAGCCCGGCGGAGCGGGGAGGAGCAGCAGGCACCATGCAGAGCCTCCCTTCAGCACCTAGCTCATGCTTCACACCTGAAAGCTGTGAGGAGCTAAACAAGAGCAAAATAATTTTATTAACAAGGAGGTCACTGGCAGGTGTGGCAAATTAGGGTAATTACAAACAGTTGGAGGAAACGTCTATGGAGAGCTGGAGTAACTGCAAAAGGTAAAGCTTGCAGATGCACATTTTAAGTGATTTCTTTAAAAAGGAGGAAGGTAAATAAGGCAAAATGAGCGGAAGCACAGTAATGAGATAAACATAGCTCTAGGGAGAGAGTCTGCCTGCTCCAGGATACAGCGTAGTTAGCAGCATTGTGATACCGCTGGAAGAGAGCGCTGGGGATTGCCGCTCGGCTGCCTGCTGGCCTCGGGCGCAGGCAGTTTGATTGCAACCAGCCCTGAGGGGAAGGGAGCTCTGAAGGAAATGTTTAACCGGCACTTTCCAGAGGACGTTCTGGGGAGAAGGAGAGCAGCCGACGGCGGCTCGGAGGGAAGGCGCCGCAGCTGTGCAGATGCTGCCGCTGTAACCCATGCGGCGGGAGCGCGGCGGTGGGCTGGCTGCCTGCTGCGCCGCGGGGGCTCTGCTGCTCCCTGCCCGGTGCTGCCTCGCCGCTGGGCCCGCTGGAGCACGTGCTAGGCGGAGCGCTCCGGAAAGGCTTCGCTTTCTGGCTGGGCTGCACGCCGTGGTACCCGTCCCACGCGGCGTGAGAGCCTGGGCCCTGCTCAGCCCTCGGCAGGAGGGTGTACAGATGGGTCTCCCTTGCAAAGCCCTGAAAGCCACTTGCTCACGGAAGCCAATTAGCTCAATGAGTGCTATGTAAGGACACGGCAGGGAGGCCACCCCGTCCTTTTCCACTGTGCTCACCCCAGGCACCGGTGCAGAAGCCCCAGCTGACCCGCCGCTAAAGGGAGCGAGGTTCGCGAAGCCGTCGTCGGCGCAGAGCGATTTGGCAGCCGGGAAGTTCGGCTTGGGTTGCGTACTTGGGCGCGGAGGTGCTGCAGGCAGGCTGCCCGGCTCAGCGCCCTGCTTTGCCTTTCGCTTCATCGTGTTTTCTGCCACAGCACACAAATGTGGCTGGTGCACCCACGGGATGAAAGCCCAGGTGGAGGTGGACGGCCAGAAGCGGAGTCCAGACCCTTGCAGGGCTGGATGTAGGAACACGGGCGCTGCAGCCCGCTGCCCGCGCTGCACGGCGTCAGGGCAGAGCCCGGCCCTGCTGGAGGGCTGGCCTGGAGGGATCGGGGTACGGAGACAGTGCTGTCGTGTTGCCGTGTGCTGCAGCACGGGCATGTGAAACAAGGGTTGCTTCCACCCCAGCTGACCCTGTTAGAGACCTCTCTGCATCTGGAAGAACAGCTGTGGTTTTCTTTTCTCATTTCAGGCGGAAAAGGCGTAACTTCAGTAAACAAGCCACAGAAATCTTGAACGAGTATTTTTACTCCCACCTCAGTAACCCCTACCCCAGTGAAGAAGCCAAAGAAGAGCTGGCAAAGAAATGCAGCATCACAGTATCGCAGGTAAGCAGTGGGTGGGAGCGGGTCCCAGCCCTCACCCCTCCGTGCCCCAGGCAGCGCGTCGACCTCCTGGCTCCCCTTGCAAAGCTGCCATCTGCCTCTGGCTCTGGCATGCGCTTCTAACGGAGGCGTGTGATACGGAGCAGGTCCCTGCCCAATGTGATCCCTTCAAATTTGCATTGCTGACCGTGATAAAGTTCGGCAGGGTGGTGGAACATGACTAAGCTCTGCAGGAAAGGCAGTGTGCCTGCAGGTGGCTGGGGTTGTGCTGGGGTAAAAAGAGCGTGTGTACAAAGGTGAAGATAGAAATAAGAAGGCTATAAGGTTAGCACTCTACATCGGCTTTCTTTCTGTGTAGTCAGTAAGATTCCTTGCTGAGCTTTGCTGTCTGTTATGAATTCATTACAACTTAGCATTATTTCAGGGGGAGGACAGTTTATCGACAAACATATAGTCTATCTCTATAGGTCAGAATTTCTTTGATTGCTTGAAGTTGTTTTTCTAAGCCAGCCAGAAATTCAGCCTCTCAATACACTAAAGTGACACAAGTGGTTTCTCTGTAGCAAAAACGTATTAGACAGATTTGCTCTTTTTGTCACATATAACAGATGTTACCATGAAGTTAATGCAAGAAAACCAGCATCTCCCTAATCAGAAGTGCTTCCCGTTGTTGGCTACAGCTGCTTTCTGTATAGGCCAAAGTACAGTTACAGCTCTGGACTGGTGTCTCACAGTGATGTTCAGGCCAATGACACTGCTCCATCGAGCTTTCCTTCACCTTTCCCTCACCAGATAGCTTAAAAAGCAAAACAACACTTTGCACATTTCTCGTGGCCTGTACATTTGATAGAAAACCAGATTATTCCCACACCAAATCTGGCTGATGCAGCTTGGGCAAGGTTGCACTTGGGTGGCAGGGAAAACTCACCAGCAGTTTCCAAGTTCTCCAGCCACCCCATTGCCCATTGCGAGGGCTGGTGTGCCATCTCCTCCCAGCTCCATTGGCTCCATTTATCAATATTTCAGGTCCTTTAGAGGAACAATGCCTGCGGCGAATGTGTTAACTATTAATGATTGCAGGCTGCAGTATTGGCATTATTAGCAATGCAACCTTTAGCTTTATAATTAAGACCTGAGTTGAGATTTACTTTATAGGTCTCCCTTGAATGCATGAAAAATTCAGGCACTTTATTTAAGACTTTCAAATGAAAGGCCACCCAGCACCCCCAAATTTGATATTACTTAACTGACTTTGGATGCACCCTCAGTACAAACCCTAGCAAAACTGCCCTATGACATGAGAGGCCAGCGGACACATGTGTGTGCCTTGCTCTCTTCTTGCTCATTCCTTGGCACGCAGCACATTCTGTGCTCCAAGAGGGGTGGGAAGTGCCTGTGCCCGGTGCCAGGGGAAGGTAAGGGATGGGGATGGGGACAGTTTCTCCCAGTCCATTTGTGAGTGGCTGTGGTGATGGGCAGGAATTTTTGGGGGGAGATTCAGCACCAAACTCATTCCCTCTCACATTGCTCCTTCATCGCTGTTAGCATCATGCGAGTGACTGCAGCCTTAGCAGGTACAGGTGCGGCTGTGGTGGCTGCTGGGCAGCTCTTCCCTGCCCACAGGCGTCCCTGCGGCTGCTGTGGGTGCCTGCAACCAGCCAAACAGCCCGAGAGCACGTGAGTACCTGGGCACCTCGGTCTGCAGCCCTCTGTCTTGTTGCTGGTTTCAGTCCTCTTGGCATGAGATGCTTTATAGCAATTCCTCCAGTAAGTGGTGTCCAAAAATCTTCCCACATGAGCCACAGCAGCCTGCTGTGTATTTAGGAGAGGCAACACCATCAACACTAATTTGGAGAAACCCAAAGTTCTTCAGTTCTGCTGGCAAAATGTAATTGGGAGAGATTACATGGTAGGGAGCACAACAGACCTGCTGAAGAGATGTTTTTTGTCCACCCAGCAGATGGTGAATTGTGCCTGGCAGAGAAGGGGTTAGTGATCCCCCAGACTGGACAGATAAAAAGCTAGATCTAGGTAGGGCTGAAGTGACTGAAGGAAATGAGATGGAACATTTGAGAAGCCATAACTGATTGCTTCTAGTGCTAATAGATCTGATTTCTTTCTTAATTGGGTGTTTGATAAGATTTAATGTATATGTTGTAGAACGAAATAAAAGGCAGGCAGATGATCCAAAAGTGTAGCAGCAGCAGTAGTGAGCCTGTTACATGAATATAGGTTTGTCTCTTTAATATTTGATAGAAGCATGAATTAGTTGTTTCTTGAATCCATTAGGAATTCTGAGTGAGTGATGGGAGTCGCCGCATTGTGTCCTCTGTAGCACCACGTACAGCATCCTGAGCTTTGCAGGGTGACGTTTTCCAGCCTGGAGCAAGGGCAGCGCTGACCGCGCAACTTGGGCACTAGCTGCCAGAGATGCAGGTTTGGGGCCATGGCCAGAGCTTCACTCTGGCAAGATATTATAAATGGCTAGGAAAACCTCTGGATGATGGGAAAGCCTGAAAACGGGGCAATGTATCATCTAATGGGAGAGGAGCATGTATGTGAGAGAGGGAGTGCCTGTGATCAGCTGGTTGCTTAAGTTCCTGATAGATCTGCTGTCGCAGCTAGAAAATGTGAATACTGTGGATATCCTAATCTTTGATTTTCAAAGGCACTTCCAAAGGCCGCACGGCAGGACTGCAGGGTTAGTTGGTATTTACTAGGTCAAACTGGGCTGGAGTTGTCTTTCTTTGTGCTGAAAAATGTATATATTTTTGAGGCCATCTAGCAGAAAAGCTCTGAGCAAGCATTGTAAAATAGCCCAGTGCACTCTGCTCTGGTGGTTGGCAGCAGAAGTCAGAGGATGCAATCCAGAAATCAGGGGTGAATTGAGCAGTCATTTAAAATACTGGCAGGAGTAGCATCGCATGGGATAAGCAATGGCATCCAAGCGAGTGACTGAGCTACACCTTGCACGTGTCTTTTATGAAAAAACTCTGAACGCACGCATTTCCAGCCTCGACCAGGAGTGCCTCCAACATTGCCATGCCTGGCACTGTGCCCAATTTACCTTCTGTGCTACAAACATCCTGGAGGTGCAAAGAGCTGGAAAATGAGACCAAAAAAAAAAAAAAAGTTAACGGATGGCTTTCCGAACTCCTGGAGGTTGTGGTTCATGTTTGATGAAGAGGCTTTGTCCTTTTCCTGGCTGAGCCAGGCTTCCCCTGTAGCCTCTCCTAACAATGATCCAAGGTGTTTCTTTCTTGTACTGTCAGTGCCTTGTAAACGCTGGGGGCAGATTCATGGCAGAACATTTTCTCCCTCAAACACTTAATTAGTGACTGTTTTGGGTCGTTCTCCCCCCACATTAAACAGCTCACTGGAAATCTTGCTGCCATAGCACTTTACTGAGCTGCAAAGAAAATTGTCTCCCAGAATCATGTAGTTGCAGATGGGAGATAGATGGTTTCAGTTTTGATATCGGTGTTTAAAATAATATGTAGAGAAGGTTTTTCAAGAAAAGCATAAAGACAAACTATTTACTAAGATGAACACCTCACACAATTTCATTTTTAAGAGTGCAGAAAAGGTAATTCTAGGGAAAAAAAATGTCCTTAACAGAGAACATCGTCGGCTGTAATTTAGAGCTACCCGATCAGCACGTGTTCGAGGGAGATAAACTGTATCATCTGTTCTCCCCTTACCATGGCTGCGAGGCTGATGTTTTATACTTTTGCAGATGAGCCTCTTTCAGGGTGTCATGAACAACTATCAGTCTATCATATGGGCTATAGAAAGGGCATACTCATTGCTGAAAGCGTGTCAGTGGATTACAGCAATAAAATTTTTCACTGCTTCAAACAAAAGAAGGATGTGGTTGACAAGGGAATATATTTAAAATTCTTTTAAAGAAAGAATGCAGAAGCTGGTTTTCAACACCCCTCCTGCCCCTGCTTCTTCTGAGTCTGTCTGTTTCTGTAAGCAGATTGACACAGAGAGCTATGGATGTGTAGGCTCTTACCCCTGGACTTCATATGGGAAGCAAGGAAAGAAAACAGGTGCAAGCTTAATTAAATAGTTTCTAGAGTTAAAATTCTTGTTTTAGATCACGTACCATAATTGTGCCACACTGATTTTCAAAATTTTTCTATTTTGCGCCATTTGATTAGGTGTGGAACATAAGCTGTGTGCTACAAACACTTGGAAAGACAATGGAAAATTTTCCGTGATCCATAAATATGTAGTTCACTAATTTCAGCAGTGATGCTCTTGTGTCAGCTGCGTCTTTTGCAGAACGAGTGCTGATTTATCCCATGAAATCAGCCACTGCAGAGACACGAGGCAGGCCTGCCCCATCCCAAATCCCACATTAGGCATCTTGATGATTTAAGTAATATTTTATTGTCTTTTTATTTAACATTGCAATTAACATGATAAATAAGTGCAACAGTATTGTTTGAAATGTAATATACAATTAAGCCAAATTAATTAATTGGCCTTCAATGATCAGGAGGAGAAAGATGTTCAGTGTTTTTTTATGTGAAGAGATAGTTTGTTTTAATGAAAAATGTGTTGTGAAGCAGCTCGTGATGGAGACAACTTTCATTTTTAGGGTGAGCGCGGGGCTGGGTGAGAAGCCAGGGTGCCGTGGCTCCTCTGGGTCCCGGTGCTGACCAGGGAGCAGCCCAGCACCAGCGTTCCAGCCCTCCCCAGGACGGGACAGTGCCAGCGGCAAGGGCAGGGCGAGTTGTGCTGCGGACGGGCAGGGGAAGCTGCAGGCAGCCAGCACAGCCCCGCGTGAAAAATGCCATGGCGGTGAATCCAGCCTAAATCCTGCCTGGCACCACCTCGGCTCCAGCGGTGCCCTGGCCCCATCCTGGACACATCCAGCTGCCCGTGTTGGCCGTGCACGCCTGGCCGGAGCCCCTGCTTGTCCCCGGGCCACGGCACGCTCTGCTGCAGCCCCTTGCTGATGTATTTCATGGGAGAGCGAAGAGTCCTTCGGCTGGGAGGCAAAGGCACTGGGCGGTGGCTGCGTTACCCCGGAGGGATGCTGTGGTTTCTCGGGGCGGCCACGGCAGCCCTGAACGCTGCGCTCTGCCGGTGCGCAGGGCGTGCGCTTTAATCTCAGAAATAGTTTAACATTTCTGGATATTCACTTAGATGTGGTATGCGGGTTAAACATAACGTACGATCGCTGCTCCTCTCATTGCTTCCAATTAAACCTTGCTTGTTAGTTTAACCTCTAGGTAATCCCATCAAACAATTGATGTCAAGGAAACACTGCCCACAGTGGCTCTGGATGAGTGGCCATTAATTTTAATTGCCTTGATATTAAAGATTAAGAAGTATTGGGACTAGCAGAATGGAAACGATCTGATGTCAAGCAAATCCACTCGTAGAGGCTTCCCCAGGCTGCTGGTGATATTAAAATTTTACTGTGAGAATTAAATAAACCTTTATTAGTGATGGCTGTTGTTTGATTGGTCCAGGGGCGTGCATAAACAGAGGGGTCTCACACACATCCGTGGACAATACAGTTGATGTACAGAGATTCCTCAATTATGAAACTGTTAATAAAGCGTAATCTGATTGTCCACAATAATTATTTGCTAGGTTTCATTAATGTATTATTGCTTCTCTGACTGACAAGGTAATATTAAGTGCAATATATAGAATACGGTGGAGTATTATCTAGGGAACAGAATGTATAAGGTACCTTTCGTATTACCATTAAAAGCTAGAGGCTTTTCATTAATTGTGCTTAAACAAAAGCTATAGCTGCATAAAATACAGCAGGATTTGTCTCCTTCCTGCAGCGGGGTGCCTTACCGGGTGCTACGATGGAGCACAGGGATGCGAGAGGTGCCGTAGAGCTGCTGCAGCTCATGGTGGGGTGCAGCTGTGGGGGTGCAGGGGCCCCGGGGAGTGTGGGACCCCAGCCCCTGCCTTGCCCTGCACCGAGCGGCTGGGTCCCTCGCTGCAGGGATGGCTGATAACCATTATCGTGTTATTACTGGTCCTCTCCCCTTTACCTCTGTGTTGTTGCAGACGCTTTTTTGTCTCGGCAGCATTGGCCATCATCCATGTTACAAACCAGGTTTGTTATTTAGGAGCTCTGTTACAGCAGCTGAAGTTAAACAAAGCCACTGAGAAAGATTGTATGAACTTTTCTGAGCGGCTCCAGCCGTGACCTCTGCGTGGGTTAATAGTCAGTGCCCCGTGAGCCATCTTGGCTTCAGTACAGTATCTTCAAAGGGAGATGACAAAGTGACTTTTCAGCCATTATTGATTTATATGATTCCTTTCATTTTCAGCCGACCAAACACGATTCTATGAGTGGGCTGCCAAGGTTGTTCCAGCCCAAAAATAAAGAACAATTGCTCCACTGCCCGCTCGCCCTCGCTCAACCGGACCTTGGTCCTCCTTCAGCAGCTTTCGGGGTCTTGCACTGATTTTGTTGACAAATGGCTCATAGAAGTAGGAGACAATGCTGTACTAAATGTTACAGCAAGCTCCAGGATATGTGTCGTCATCAAAGACTCACCCCTCGTGCATCAGTTTGCCAACAGAAGCAAAGCCAGATCATGCTCATATCTATCGTAATATTTAACTGATCCTCAGTTACTGCTTAGTTAACTGGAGTACCCAGAAGATAAGGGGTGGGGGTGGGGGCACGCCTATTTGCTGGACTGAACATGACATCTCGAAGGCATCATGCTTTGCCAGGTCAAGTGCTTTGTGTCCTTCACCCTTCCCACCTCTCTCCACTGCAGGTGTCCAACTGGTTTGGCAATAAGAGAATCAGGTACAAGAAGAACATCGGGAAGTTCCAGGAAGAAGCCAATCTCTACGCGGCAAAGACGGCTGTGACCGCAGCGCACGCCGTGGCCGCGGCCGTCCAGAACAACCAGACAAACTCCCCCACCACACCAAACTCTGGTACGTACCCGGCCCGTGCGATAAAGCATCCCAAAGGGCAGTCCGTAAAGGAAGACCCTTGATGGCGCCCTAGTGAGTTCGGTCGGGCTGAGGAGGCTGCAGCTCCCTAGCAGACCTAGTCGTGGCACGGGGAGTGCTACCAAGCCCGTGGACCTCCAGGCTGGACCACTGCAAGGGCTGAGCGCTGCCATAGGTGGTCCCAGCAGCTTCGGCGACAAAGCTCCCGCCGCCTTACGGGGGAGCGGAGCGGGGCCCACGTAATTCCCGCAATGGTAACGTCTGCCTGGCTCGGGCTTCTGGCAGCTTCTTTGTTTCCATAGATATTTTAAGCTTTTTCTCATTCAATGAAAATAACACAAAATGAGGCAGAGCTCCAAGTCTGGTTTTGTAGAACTGTTAAATTTATTGTCAAGATAAGAACAAAATAGAGGCATATTTTAGTATGCACTAATTAGAATGTAAACTCTGGGTTGCTTGAAATGGAGTTGATGTTATATATAGAAATCTAAGGATGCAACTTTTATTTTGGAGTTGCTCTACCACGTGTTCTTCTGCAGTACTTAAAAATTGTCTCACTAGTGTGTTGTTGACATTTTGCAAATCTAAGCGTTAAATTAGTAGGGGAGTTCGTAAAGAGGAAGTTGCTTTCTGGGGCTCCAGAGGCAAAGGCTTCCGCAAAGCACAGATGTGTTTGACACTATTTACGTTGAAGTTTTGCTGCAACTTAGTTGTAGACAACTTTTAAAGGGTATAAAGATCCACAGGGAAAAAAAAACTTTAATCAAAAGAAAGTAAGAAAAAGGTTCCTCCTCTGATGGTAATAAATCGGCTAACTAGAAATTAGCAGCCATTTCCTTTTGAAGGAGACATTAAGCACAGGCTCAAAATGAGTTTTTCTCCGAGTGTTTGGCGATAGCATCTCATGATGAAGCGATCCACCAGAGGAAAGCTCTCGACATGAAAACCTGTTGTTGTACAGGCTGCTCTTCCAGAGGGAAAAGCTGACCCGGGTTGCACGGGGCTTCCAGGCTTTCTCAGCGTCGCGCTCCCGGGCGACAGCTGGTGCCGTGGCGAGAGCCGGCAGCAGCCCCCGCCGGGACGCGCTGAGCCGGTGGGCGGGGGGCCGGTGGCCCGAGCTCGCCCTGTGCCGGGGCCAGCAGCTTTCCCTCTGCTGTGTGCTGCCTTTCCTTCTCCTCTCCTGTCTTCTTCTCCTTCCCCTGCCCTCAGGTCTCTGGCGTTATATATTTGCAGCTCTCTGTTATTCAGCTACCTAACTCTTTCCTTTCCAGGTTCTTCTGGTTCTTTTAACCTCCCAAATTCTGGGGACATGTTCATGAACATGCAGAGTCTGAATGGGGATTCTTACCAGGGGTCCCAAGTCGGAGCCAATGTGCAGTCACAGGTAGGAGAAATGCCCCAAAGTAGGGCCTTTCTAGCAGGGTAGGGTTTGGGCTAAAAATTCCACCTTACTCTGGCTCTATTAAATGGTCTGTGCCTCGCTGCAGAGTGGAGGCTGCATATTTCTGATTGTGACCTATTCTTACCCCAGCATTGAATTTCACAAATATAAAGGAAAGAGTGATTTTTTTCTGATTGAAATTTTAAGCTTTGTGAATGCATTCGGCTCTGGCTTGAGCTCATGGAATGGGATTGGGTGCGTCTGACTTCCATGGACACTGTAAATCCAGTGAATTTTCTTTCTTTTTTTCCTTTTCTTTTTTTTTTTCTTTTTTTTTTTTTTTAAACCTCCCCCCCATCTTTCTTTCATCTATTGGACAAACTTTTATTTATTCATTTATTTAAATGTCAGAACACATCTAACTGAGCTATTAAAATACAACTCATTCTCAGTCACTTTTCCAATCCTTTCAGACAGGGCTAACTCCATGTTTTATATGCAGTATATACACCATAATCTCTTCCCATACATGCAAGCACATACAGACGTATAAATATGCACAGCACTTTGCTGCAGACACTTAAGAAGGACCTACAGGACGCACTGCTGTGAGGAAGTTGTTGTTTGGCTGGTGTGAGAAGCAAAGATGTATGGCTTTTAACATGCAAGGATTTGTTGAAATTCTGCCAGTCATTCTTGATTGATAAATTTGCCTTTCATATAGAAGATGCTAAACCCTTTTGGCTCACATAATTCAAAATGTTGCCTATTGTAAGTGATGATGTTTTAATAGATTTGGAATGATGAATTTTGTTTCCCC
>NC_091508.1:22422023-22502023 GCF_947461875.1 Haliaeetus albicilla
AGGCGAAGGAAGGGGTCAGTCCTTTAGATGAGTTTAAAAATCATCATCATATTCACTCTTAATTACCATCTTTATTTAACATTAACTTTGGAATGACAGCCTCAGCTAGCAAGTGTAATGCGATTATAGAAATATTTTTCTTTATTAAAAAAACTTTTTTGGAAGGACGTATATATATAAATGCTAATTTTAAATCTTTTTAATAAAGTAAAGGTCAATAACAGGTAATGGCCTATTTACCATATCTCAAGGAAATTGACTCACAGGAAATCAAATTAACGTTAATCACTTGCAGCAAATGGTCTTTGATAAATATAACTACTTACTACTTGGGTTAGTGTAGCTAGGCAGGAGGAGGGCTAGCGCTCACTACTACCAGCCCGTGCTAGGCTGGAGCCGAGGCTAGGCTGCGCTCGGAGGAGCTGCCTGCCCATCACGTTTCCTTTCCAGTCAGCTGTTCAAGCCTTTAGGTGTTGTTTTGGTGGCTAAACGATTATTTGCATGATTCAATTAGCTTGTGGGTCAGCTTTTCTTATCAACAATTCTTGTATCAGGTTATTTTGTAAAATACCTTTGTTTACCTGCTCTCACCCCCAGGACCGCGGCCACACTCTTCTCCCTCTGCATCCTGCGTGCCCTTGTGCACCAGTTACTGCTTCTGCTTTTGTTTACAGAGCAGATACAACTTCTCGATCAGTTTTAGAATTGAACATTGCTTCTTTCACTACAGGTGGTGCATTTAAATAAATAAGTAAATAACTAGACGTGCATTGCAAAGCCTTCATTATCAGTTAACGAGAGTTGGGGCAGATGGGGACCATGGACTTCCGAAGACTTCTGTGTGCAGAGGATAAAGCGCCGAACGATTTGCATTTGCTAATGGAGCTCCCCAAGTCCACACGCTCGGTGTTTATGCTCCAGCTCAAAGGAAACAGTATTTTAAATGTAAAGTGTGTCAGTGGAGGCGTAGGCAGCGTAATGAACACACAGACGTCCCTCATCTTGATCACATCTCTGCTGGCCACAGGCAAGGACCTGTCACACACTGAGGAGGTTCATAGGAAGGCCATCAACAACCTTTGGGCCGCACTTGCATGCCCCGCGCCCGCTGGGCATCATTAGCGTGCTTCTTTACAGCATTAAGGCTTTGGGTCCCTTTGAATTACAAGTGCAATTTGGCCTTTCCTTACATTGGAGAACAGCCACGTGGTTACATGGCAAATAATAAACATCTTATCCTTGAGGCTTGATCACACATCAGAAAGGTTTACTGCAAGCACCAGTATTAAGATCATGCTGTTGATGGTATTGTGTTTCACCCAGTAGCTATGCCCCGAAGGGCCGTCAGAGCCTCGCGCAGGAACAGTTACTCGTGCAAGGATCCCTCCTTCGCGCATGCACCCCGAATGGGGGCTGCGGCCCCCCCGGGCGTGTGGGACCTCTGCCGCAGGACCGCGCACCCATCCTGGAGTGGGGAGGAGACCCTCAGCCCTCCCGCCCGTGGGACCGCTTAGTGCCGCCATCCTGATTCCCCGTGCCCAAGTTTGAGCTGTTGGCACACGTGAGCGTCACTGTGACCGGAGCCGCTGCAGCCCAGCGCACCATGGTGGCAGAGGAGCAAAGCCTGCCAGCCCCGTGCCCCGTGGCCGTGGCTCCTGCCAGCCCCGCGAGGTGCCAGCCTGGAGACCCTGCACAGAGCACAGCGGGAATGGCCAGGGGATTTGCAGCGGGTCCCAGGAATCACCATCTCCCGTGCCTGACGAAGGCGCCCGCCACCGCCATCGCCACGCTGTGCAGCACGGGGCTGTGGGAGGCACGAGGGTGTCTGGAGGAGAGACCCACGGCGCTTCCCGGTGCCCGGCTGGACCAGCCGCTTTTGGGACCAGCCCCAGCTCCGTCTGACCTGCCGTGCACCTGGGCCGGGGGGGGGACCGCAGCACGGCCGCTGCGCCGAGGAGCTGCTGGTGGTTGGGCCGCCCTGCAGGAGGGGTCGTGAGAAGCCCCGCAGCCAGGGAGAAACGGCGCCTGGCAGATGCAACCGGGTTTGCGACTTGCAGAGCTGCAGGAGCAGCCCTACAGCCCTCTCACAGCCCCATGAAGAAAAGCAAACCTCCGTGTGCCAAAAGTGAAGCAGGTGATGACCTACTCTCCCTGGCATTCAGACACTGAGCTCCCAGCTCCCTCTGTACATGGCCTTGGATGCAATGAGGGATCCTCAGCCCAGGAAGGGAAGAGTCAGGGACGCTGCGACCTTCCGGCATGGCAAAATCCATGCCCCACGGGACTGGTTCAATGAGGGCAGCTCCGCTGATGATGCGAACTTGGCATTAAGTGTGCTAGGCTGAACGGTGCGGTGTTATCCTGTAGCGACGTCTTTTGCAAAGACCACATGTGAGTCGGATGTAAGATGCTGATGCCAGTATCTGTGCCATGTATTTCCAATGTGATAAAAATAACTCCGAGTAACTGAAGATGTTTCCAGTTTGTGTTAATAAAATACATCTTTTTAAAGAATGGAATTCTTCAAAGATTGGCAAATTTTATTTTATTTCATTAGCTTTAATGTCACTGCCATATGGACTGTGAAGAAAAGTGAACCATTAGATCAGAGGGACTGAGTTATCAGCATGACACAGAAAGCACTGATACAATTGTTAAGGATAAGCTCTGGGAGTGATTTATTGCGTGCATTGTATTAGCCACAGAGGAGTTATGATATGCTCCCCATTCCTGTATCATATTAGGATTTTATTAGTCTAATATGACACGGTAATATAATATATGATTAGAATTCCCATCCAGTTATCCTTCCCTTGGTGGTGGAGAGCAGGAGAAGGTTTTGTGCGCAGCAGCTCCCCAGCCATCATGCCCATGGTGGAGAGGGGACGCCTGGGACAGCACAGCTTCTAAATTGGTCTCCTGGGCTTTCCAGATGGGATGTGGGTGCTGCTCGCCTCCCACGGGCGTGCTGGGCACCCTGGGCAGCCCATCTGCCACCGGGTCTGTTTTCCCCGTGCACCTGAAATACAAAGCCACTCGCTCCTTCCTGCAACGGGTGTCAGTGGGAAGGATGGTGCTGATATTTAAAATCCTGGCTGACAACTGAGCCGTAGGTGCTGGGCTGCGTCGTAGCAGTACCTGGGGAATCAGCTGTAACATGCCAGAGCAAATCTGCTGCAGGAACCAGCCCCGCCACAGTGTCCTGCAGCACCGGTGAAGCCCGTCTCGGCACAGTGGGAGGAATGGTGTCCATAGGCCAGCCTAATGGGGAGCCTGTGCCGAGGGAACTGGGCGCAGGCTGAGACTGTAGGATAAGCAGGGAAGGTCTTGGCGCAGCTGCCGATACCATGAAATGGCAGCTGACAGGCTCCTGCTGCCCTCGCTAAGGCCATGCCTGTGACCACGCTGTCTTTAGTACAGCCCGAAAGCCCCAGGGTGCTGCCCTCATCCACACATACGTACCACTCTTTCGGAGCACGGTGGAGCATCGTCTGAGTCAGTGGGGAAAAGCCATGGGCTGGCTCCGTGCTGCGCCACGTCGGGTGGGCAGCTGCAGGATGGTCCTGGTCCCCGGGAGCGGAGCCGCTCGGCCGGGGGCTGCGGGTCTGGGGCTGTCCCTCCCTCACTCACCGTCGCCCCTGCCCTGTGCCAGCTCTCCCCTCCACCATCCTCTGCTCTCCGGCAGGACAGGCTGGACGAAGACACCGTGTGCCCCGGTGTCGGAGGTGAAGCCAGGGACCGTGCTGCCGGTTTAGCTCAGCCTCCAGCTGCAGGGTGCGCTGACAAGACTCACTAATTGCTGTGCCTCGTTACAGGGTCCCCTTCGCCCCCACATCTCTCCCCGCGTGACCCTACCCACTGAAAACTCTACTTCCCCAACAAATCCCAAAGACAAACTTTTCTTCAAAGTTTCCCTTGCATCCCCTGTCCATTTGTCGCTAAATCCCCCGTTTCACTTGTGAGCAGGCTCTGAAGCAAATGGCATTTGTAGCCTCGTTCTTGCCTCCAGCAGCAGGAGGGAAAAAAAAAGTTCAAGCATATCAGAGTGCTACTAGGTGATAAATCCCAAAATCTATATCAAAGCCTATTTGATCATCTTCCTGTCATTGATATAATAAAAAGGATTAATTTATCGGAGACTGCCAAAACCCTCATGTGGCAACAAATTTAAGGATCTTGTTTACACAGGCTAATTAAAACCAATTAATTTCATTCATAGCTGCGGCTACTAACGTGGGCGCAGACGTGCCTGCTCGTGTAGGGGTGCCGTAGATGCGCACGTGGCACACGTGGCCGTGCCCTGCCTACATGAGCCCCCTTTCCTGAGGTGGGTGGTGGCTCCCCTTGGGGGGGGGACACCCGTGGGTGTCCCTGAGGAGCACACCTCCGGGCCCCGTGGGGAAGGGGCCCTCCTCCTCCTCCTCCCGCTGCCCCAACGCGCTCAGCTCTCCGGGGATGGCACGTGGGAGAAGGGGGATGCCTGGAGGGCTTTGGGAGCGCCCCTCGCTGCGGCTCCGGGGCAGCTCTGGTGGTGCCCGGTCCCCACCGGGGTGGAGGCCGCCCACCCAGCCGCTCGCCCGGCCAAAGCTGCCACCGAGGCGCCGGTGCCCTTCTCCAGAAGAAGAGCGCAGACCCAAAGGGGAGCAGGGACGCCTGCACGTGGGCTCCGGCCCCAGCGCGTCCAGCCCTGCCGCCTTCGGGCAAGCGGAGGGGGGCAGACGGCGGGTGCTCCCCCAGCACCGGCACGGCTCCCCGCGCCGAGGAGCGGAGAGCCTGGCGCTGGGGCCCGCCGCGCTTTGCCAGCAGCGTCCGCAGACGGCACGTGGCTGCCCCTCAGCCCTCGCTGCTGGGGAGCGTAGGCGAGGCTTCGGGAGGGAACATGGGGCTGTTGCTCCTGATACGAGATCACCTATTAACGCTATCTGTTAGGATAATAAAAGGCTGTATTTTTTGTGGTAAAATTCAGCATCAGGAGCACGCGTCATTAAATATGGAAATCCAGAATTTTATTAGCAATCTGCTAGATCTGAACTGACGCCAATTAAACAAAAAAGATATCATTTATAAAAAGGCAGAGTTCAAGTTGTATTAAATATGAAATGCAATTTTCTGCTGGTTGTGATTTATTACCGTTGGTACATTGTTCAAAGAAGCATGTTATATTTCAATAGAGAAATATTGTTTATTCATTAATATTTTAAAACTTGCTTATTGCTGTGTATGACTCTCCTGCAGAATGAAACTTATGATTTAAAACATGAATTAATAAACACATTTGAAAGTGTTAGACAATATCATAACCGCTCATTTTTCATTTTACGGAGAGCGTATTAAACTTTTATAATTCTGTGTGTACTATTATTTTCCAAATAAAGGCATGGACTTGAAATTACTAATTTCAGGTAAAGATGAGAGAAAGCAATAACGTATGTTGGGAATCAGTCACTATGTTGTGCTAATATGGACTCAGTACTTTTATTGTTACATTATTCATAAATCTTCTGCTTAGTGCCACGTCCCCCTAAGAGGGTTCCCGGGTGCCCCGAGTGCTTCTCCCTTGGCAGATGGCAAGAGTTCTAGGTATGCCAGCGTTGCAGGGATGCGTCGTGCTCTTAATGCAAGGAAACGTTTGATAGAGGCTGACATCCTAAATGAGGCCGAAAATATTTTATACAAAACTTGATAAAGCAATAATGATCTCAGAGGCCTCAGGTTATCTTGGTTATTACCTGCACCCACCACTTGAATCAGCAGCATTAAGGGGTCCAGACCCAATACGTAGAGACCTCTGGACTCATTAGTCCTGAGTACTTTATATAGACTCACCTATCAGTTGCTTGATTTAAACTAACCTTTTTTGTATCTTAAAATGTCTCCTGCTGCAGCCCCGCTGTATTACCATAACAATAACCGGTATTTCAATTTTAAGAACTCATTTTTCCTCAAATAGAAAGTGCCAATCAATTTAAAGAGCAGAAGATGCACGCTGAAGAAACAAGCAGGGCATGTGCTCTGGGTGTCTCGCCCTCCTGCTCCAAGCCCGTTGTGGCCAAAAAGCGTTTTCTGGCAAGGCACGCACTCCTCCTCGCTGGCCACCGCGGCTCGGCTCCACGGCACACGCCGGGTGGAGGGGATTTACCTTGTAACCTTTCATCATGCAGGCACGGGGTGGAAATAATTGAACTGGATGGGAAGCTGACATTTGGAAAGCTTCCCCAACTGCTGGCGGTGAAATGCCAGTAGCGGTGTATCGTGCGTGACTGACGGCAAACCTCTGTCCCCGGCGCTCTCCCCTTGGGAACGGCAGCACGGGCTGAGCAGCGGCCGGGGGAGTGCGGGAGGGGTCCCCAAGGCCCCCAGCACCCAGCAGAAGCGACTCCCCATCGGCTCAGCCAGAGCGGGTCACTGACTGCTCCGGCTTCGCCTGCTTGCAGCGGCTCCAGCCAAGGGTCCGGGGTTTCGTGGAGGGGTCCAGGACGCACATCGGTGGTGGAGGGAGTGCGGGGGCTGTGGTGGGGGGGCGGGCAGCCCGCGTGCTCTGCACCTCACCTGATTGATGGTGGGGTGGTGGAGAGCGGCTCTTTGCACGATGGCAGCCCTCACACCTGACAGTTAATGTAAATTAACTATTCACTTCTTTGTTGGGCAAAGTGAATCGGCAAACCTTATTACTCCAAGCCAGTCAATTAATTAAAGTTCAGTGCTTAATCAAGTTCCAGTGGTCATACACGGGGCACAGGGATTTCTCTCTCCCGAGCTCAAAGGTTAAATGAGAAGCACATGGAAAGGGCAGTGGGGTTGAGCCAGCTGCACTCCGTGCCCGGCACTCCGCTGCTCAATTCCTCCTCAAATTAGCCACCACCTTATCCCAGTTGGACCCAGGGCAGCCGCGGGTGAGCTGGTCCCTGCCGGCAGTGCCGGGGCATCTGGCAGGCTCAGCAGTGAGCTCCGCATCGGTGGCTTTGTCCTGCCAAGCCCGGCTTCCCACAGCACCGGCACGGTGCTGGGAGGCGAGGGAGGTGCTGCTGGGCACCGCAGGGGTGCAGGGGGTGGGAGGCATCAGTGCCAGCCCCGAGAGTCCCTCGCCACCCCAGCTCCTCGCCGGAGAGAGGCACACAGTAGGGTTCACTTGGAAACCCATTTTCCCCTCCCCATGGCTTGGCAGACAAAAAACTGCAATAAAACTTGCTCCTGTCGCAGTAGAAAGGGCTGCAGGATGGGGAAGGCTGGGTTCTGCGGGGCACAAAACTGGAGAGGACAGGGATGGCGGGCACAGGCTGCCCAAGATGGAGAAAGGAGGGGATACAGCATTGGTATGGCAGGCCCCTAGCAGAAAAATGTCTTTCAAATAGGCCTGACTGTGTGTTTTAGTAACTCTCAAGACCATCCATAACTGGGAAGGAGATGCTGTCCAGTGCACACGGGCAGCAGATTCAATTAGGTTTCTCTCTCCCCAGAACGTGGCATGAGAAGCAATCTCTCTTTTTTGAAGAATGTAATAACAGAGTGCAATGGAAATGCGTCAAAGAGACTCGGAGAACAGGATCCCTGCCTTAAATCTTGAAAAGCAGTCAAGAAAAATATGTTGTTTACCTGAATTTGTTTTTCATAAGGTCTCCCAGTGGATTAATAAACTAACCTTTCGTCTGTGAACACCTGGTCCTACACGCCATCAATAATGCAAGCTTCACCTACTGCATTAATACACACTTAGTGTGGGGAGGCAAATTGCAGAAACCTAAACGAAAGTTACCAGAAAGACTGCACTCATGACAAAGAGGTCACCCAGGGCCTCTGCCCATCCGTGGGTTTGTCCGGCTCCAGAAACACGTGAGCTGGATTTGGCCCCCTTGGCCTGACTTTATGGCCACGCTGCAGTGCCCCGCTGCCCAGCGGCTGCCACAAATATAAAAGACTGAAAGGACATTTTAGCTGCAAAATATATCCACAACAAATAATTAAGGCTGGATAACATGTTTCTTTGCAAGCTCTTTCATTCTTTTTTGCAGTTTGCAGTTGAATGGTGAAACATCCCATGCTCTGAGGCTGGCCACGAGAAAGGACGGTGGAAATAAAACCTCAAGTTCAGACATCGTCAAATGGTGGAAACCAGAAGTGTTGTAGGGCACTGGGTTTACAGTGAGCTTGTGGTGGAGAGAAGAGCCCAGTTCTGTGCAGGTCAGAGAAGATGTCTCAGTAGCAGGCAGCTGTGCAGAGCCCAAGGCTGGCAGTCGGGGGCTGCGGGCTCCTGCTTGTGCCCCCGTTTTGGGCAAGGTGCTCACCTGTTTCTGGGGTGCCAATGCCGAGAAGGGAGCCAGGCCAACCCCACACGGTCCAGCGATGCCCCAGGTGCCGCCTCTTGCCAAACGTCCCAGACGTGGCCCTGACCGGGAGGCTGGGAAGCCCCAGCCCAGCGGGGCTGGAGCAGGGCTGTCCCGTGGGACCGTTGCCGTGGGCGGGGGGAGCCCCTGCCCAGCCCCTGGCACGGCCCTGACTTCGTGGAGGGGGGGATGACATGTTGAAAGAGCAAGGTGCCCCAACAGCAGCACACCGACAGCAGCGCACTCCCACTAAGTGAGTCTGTAGGCTCAAGCCTGGCATCCCTTAATTGATTGATAGGCTAGGACTGTCAGCGCTTAAAGAGATAATTCAATTTATAAAATCCTATTAAGTAGTGAAAGATTTTTTGATTGTTGAATTGTTTCCTATGTTATGCAAGTCATTTTGGTCCCTCTCACTTGGAAATCCGCTTCCCATTTGCGAGGGCTAGCGATGGAGTCATTCCTCATCGCCCGTTGATGCTCAAAGCATGGGCAAGTGCGGGACCAGGGCAGCGAGGGCAAAGGAGATGCCCCAAGCCCACAGTGTCCCAGTGTCCCGCAGCGTCCCGGCATGCGGGACCGTCCCTGCGGCTTTCCTGAGACTCTCGTCTTGGGCACAGGCAGGGGCTCCAGCAGCAACCCCCTCCCAGCACCCCAAACTGCCCCCTCTCCCGGGGGTGCTACCGTGCCAGAGCAGCACCACAACCCACGCGGCGGCCGGCAGGGTGTACCCTGTGTCAGGGCACCCGCATGGCCCCCTGCCCCCCCGGGTGACCCCCGGGACACAAAGCCCGGGCGCAGGTAGGAGGCCCTGGGGTTGCCATGTGGCAGCTGAACTTTCTTTTCTATTTTCCGTGTGTGCTCTTTGTTTCCATCCACCACCCCCACGCTGATGCAAACTCCCCTCTTTGGTTTGTTTCCATAGAAATCCTCAGCTGTAAATCCTTAAGTAACTTTTTTTTTTATTTATAGTGTGCTATTAATGTCCTTTCAAGCTGAGGACTCCAGGAAATGAAATAATAGAAAAGGCACCACTTTGAAATGCATCCAGGCATTTATTGTTAGTAAGTGAAAAAGTAACATGAGCATTTAAAGAAAATATTGGCAGATAAATTGGGTTTTAAAGAAAAAATAATTGGATATAATTTCTGCTTCATTCAGTTAGATATTTATTGTTTTATTGACTTATTTTCTTTTATTTATAATAAGAAGCTTAAGCTGAAATTTAATTTTGTTGATATAAATATACGTTTTCATAGAAAATTTGGCATTTAAAAATGTTATCTAAGACGTTACTGGCTTTGATAAAAGCATGCAGCTTTTGCAAGGGTTTGTTTTAAATATTTCCAATCTCAGTAAATATGAAGTGGTGTATATAATCATCATTATCATAACAATTAGCATTATTCTAATTAATGGGCAGGGCTAATGGCAATGCATCCACGTGGAAAATCAGTGCTTTCTGCATATTTGAGTTCTTCCCACAGTTTTTGCTGAGATCTACAGAATTTGAGCTTCTCCTTAGGAAAAACCCAACCCCGAGCAGCGGGCTGCCAAGCCTCTGACCCTTTTGGGGCGAAGATGAAGCCTTTTCCCTGCGGTGGGCTGGGGATGGAGGTCTCATTTTCTTAGCAGCCAGACAGACTGAATCGGCAGCACCATCGGAGGCAGACACTTTCCATTAATCTTCATGGAGAGGGTCAGCCATCGGGAGATGTCACCAAGAGGCTGCAGTGCCACCGCTGCTGGTGGGACGCGCTCCCTGGGTCTCGGTGGCCGGCGGCATGCGGCAGTGGCCCCGCAGAGCAGCGCTGGGCTCCCGGCAGCCCCCGGCGAGCCCGCCTGCCCACGTCTGCCCGGCCACGTGAAGTGTCTTGCCCTGGAAGTTACTGCCTTTAATACAGGCAAACTCCAGACACGAGGTCGAGGGACCCGCAGAGCAGCTCAGAGCCAGGGGGGCTCAGCTGTTGGGGGTCCCTGTTTTCCGCTGCCAGGCGGGCGACAACATGTTGCCGGTGCTTTTACGCATTGCCCCAACTTTCCTGCAGGTCTGTTATTCTGACCTGCCGGAGCCTGCCAGCAGCACAGCCTCCACCTGAGCCACAGGAGCCGTGTGCCAGCTGCGCCAGAGTGGCTGGATACGTCCCGTGTTCTCTCCCTGGGTGTTTCAGCCGGGTGCCGGTGCGGTCTCTCCCTCCGGCCAGCGGAGCCCTCGCCGGGGTGGCAGCACCCAAGCACCATGGCGTGCTCTTCCACGCAGCAAACAGAGCCATTTCCGTGGCAACAGATTTTCCAAACTCTCCTCCAGTGACGAGCTCCCCTGGTCAGCGCTGGCCTGCGCCGATGGGAGGCGGGGGTCCCCTGCTCCGCTTCCCAGGAGCCGCAGTGGGACGGGGACACCGGTGCTCACCAGAGCTGCTGCCCCGCCACTGCCGCTCGGGTGCTCCTGGGCTGGACCCTTCTGGTATCGGGAGGACTCGCTGTTTTTCAGGGTGTCGTGACCTCTCCCGTCTCCCTGTGGGACGCAGCAGCGTGACACCCCGGTGAGCGACAGGCTGCGTTTGTCCCAGGGGTTCCCGAAGGCAGCAGGCACCTCGAGCCCCTTCTCCTGCCCCCGCTAGCCCCTCCGATAGGATGACCGGGCACCGTGCCAGTGCCGGGGACCTTTTCACCATGTGAGCGCTTGGTCATTAGGACCAAGAACAGCCCGACTCGTAACAGGGATGCTGCCAAACGACCTCCAGATGGTAATGGCTTTTGGATTCAAACCAGCGCTCCAGAGGTGAAAGGCTGTGTGCTCCATTACCAACCCCCTGAGTCACCCAGTCCCCCTGAAATATGTCATGCACACTTCAAACCTTTCCGTTTTTATAGGCAGCTTTAACTGCTGCACAGAGCAGCTTATATCAACAACATGCGAAAAAAATGTCCTACGAAGAACAGGCCTGAAACAGTAAATATTTAGCAGGTCCTTTCTGTCCTTTCCTTATACGTATTAAAATAATTAGTTTAACAAAGAGGACTTTGTTCCCCTCTGTTTGAGCCACGACAGTGTCTGGCGCAACAGTACAGCTGTAATTCAGTCTTGGGGTTTTGCTGGCATTTATACATGCTGCTTTGAGCTGCTCTCCCAGTTTATAGTGTCAGCAGAACATCTTGATTGAATTACAGCCTTGTATTCAGTTAGGAGCCGTGTATTATTCTAGATGCAGTTGAGTTGTAGGTATCTGTCTTTGCTTATTTGGGGAGATAGACCCTCAGGAAAATCAGGAGGCCAGATGTGGGACGGGCGCTCCCGGCCCTGGTGCCGTGTGGCAGAGACCCCCAACCTGCTTGCCTTGTCCACAGCAGTCTCGGGCAGGCGGGACGCCGGCAGCTCACCCCGGCTGCAGGATGGCGGCGGTGAGCTCCTGCCCACTGCCCCGGCAGTGTCCGGCACCCCGCGCCCTCCGGGCACCGTGGGACCGGTGCCAGGCATGTGGTGGCACCGCCTGGTGCCCTTTCCTCCCACGGCCGGTCCCAGCCTCCTAAATCTGCCTGCTCAGGGCAGGCTTTGACAATAAGGGTCAAACAACAGGTTTCTCACCAGCCTGTTGTGCCTGTTTGTTCTCCTTCAGCCAGCCTGAAGTTCAGACCCTTCCGAGCCATGTGCTGGAGTTGTGGCAGCGCACAAAGGGGGCTCAGCGAGTGAGTCCGGTGGTGGGGCCAGGCTGTACCCCCACGCAGCAGCACCCACCCATGGCAGAGCTGCTTGGGACCCGCGGCGGGTGTGAGGATCAGTCCTGGAGAGGAAAGAGCACCTTTAGTGTCCCCGGTGAACCCTCCGGTCTCAGCCCCTTATTCTGTTCTGAGAGGCAAGAGGAAATCCTGTTCTGCCGCACCATTGGCGTGCACCGCCAGAGACTGCCTCTGACAGAGCCACATCAGCTCAGCTCGTCTCTTAACTCAACTAAAACTAAAACTAGGCTCTGGAAAACAGGATGGGAGGGATGAGGTGTCAGGGAGGGGTGCGGGGCGTGCTGGCGGGAGGGAGGGCAGCACCGGCCCCCAGGGACAGCATGGACTGCGCGGTGGCCGATGCCCGGGATGGTGGCGGAGGGGACGGAGCTCTGCCGAGTGTCATGCACAGCACCGAGGCTGTGGCGAGTGGCCGGCAGCCTCCGCACAGGCTGGAAGGGGCTGTTGGTGTTCACGAGCTAAAGAGCGGTGGGTTTCCCTCCGTGTCCGCATGTCCCACCTGAGCCGCTGGGTACTCCGAGCGGGGACTGCCTGGGGTGCACGGCTGCAGGTACCACATGTGCCTTGCTGCCCTTGAACGTAGCATGTTTTTGGAAGCGCTGCGGATCCTTCCTTCAGAAAGGCAGCAGAAGGGCGGCGATGAGGCTGTGGGCTTCGCTGCCTTTGCGGGAGGGAAGCGCACGTGCGCGGGGAGAAGCGTGGCTCCCATGGAAGGGAAGTCCCGGGGGCCGCCGGGCGCTGGTGCTGCTTCCTGCCTTTGTCCGCACCCATGCACGCGCCCCAGGACGCGGCGGCAGCAGCCTTCGTCAGCCATTGTCGCAGGAATGCCCTTCCCCTAATTTGTCTTATTAATCGGAGACAGCACATTGATCAGTCATCGTGAGAGCTGGAATAACTGCAGACTCAAAATAGCACAGATTTAAATGTTTCAGATGATAATCTCTTGCCTTGGAAATAGTCGTGCTAGCGTAGCAGCAGGACCAGGTGCTTGGCAAGCCACTTCCCGGGAATGCCGTGCAGGAAGGAGACGAAGCTGTCCAGTGAGGCAAGCCCACGTTTCCAGCTGGGGTGAGGGGCTCCAAAGCCCCACGCTTCGCAGGGAGCGATGTGGGATATGTGGGCCGGTGGCATGATGGGCCCGAGCCCCAGGAGCAGAGCTGCCAGCGGAGGCTCTCAGGGATACCCTGCTTGAGCAGATCCCGACCGA
Organism: Haliaeetus albicilla; assembly: GCF_947461875.1. Lineage (NCBI taxonomy): Eukaryota > Metazoa > Chordata > Aves > Accipitriformes > Accipitridae > Haliaeetus > Haliaeetus albicilla. The sequence continues at coordinate 22,435,290 of NC_091508.1, forward strand.
CTCCACGGGCTCCCGGCTCCTTTTATTTCCACCTCCGCCAGTGCCGGCGTGCGGGCGCCTCTGCCCTCGCCACGGGAGCCCGCATTAGCTCTGCCTCCGTAATGGGTTTCCTCTCTCATCTGCAGTGCCAACATTTCCAGTAGGATCTATATCTTTCCATAGGCAGTTTGTTTCATCACAGTAACATAATAATGTGCTGAGAAGAGCTCATAGTTGTGAATTAATGTTTAAAAGCTCTCACTTTTGGGTTGTTGAAATGAATGTTAATTTGACAAATGGCAGTCATTGGGATTGAGACGGCATTAACATGGAAATAAGAGTTAACCTCCAGCAGGGCAGATACAAGGTGAGATGAGCAGACGCTGCAGAAGCTGTAGTTTTTCACCTGATGCTCATACTGTAAATACTGCCAGTGTCCTATCTATTTATAGAACTGTAATTTAAAGGCTAGTTCAGGAAAATCTGAATGACATCTCCTTAAGAGAAGCAATCGTAGGGTATCTTGGAATATGTCAGGCAGCTCTCTTGCTTTCTCTCTCAAAAATACTCATATGTCCACTAAATCAATTTGCCTTTCTCTTGTAACTGCATTTGCGGGGCCATTCTTTTCCATTTTCTGTCACTGTCATACGCTAATTCATGTCACTTTGCGGCGCGGGAGGGGCCAGCTGCCAGCTCCACCACTCCAACACCGGCACGGCTCGCCTCGTTCCTCCTGGGTGTGCAACCAGCTGCCGGGCTGGCGAAGGTCTCAGGCTTCACACCGGGGCTGAGGGTCCCACCTCGGCATGAACACCGGCCCCTGGGAGTGAATCCTCCTGTGGACTCAGCTCTGGTCCTCTGGGTCTGGGAAATGGATCTCTGCAAAAGCTGACTACATATGGCAGTGCACCTTCAGGTGTATCTTATATGGATTTTTTTCCTAAGGATTTCCACAAACTGGAAATGGAAACTGTTTCCATGCTTTTTCCTCCAGTTCTCACTTAGGAGGAAGGAAGCGGCTTTTCAAACAGGAAAAAAAATGCAATGCCAAACCCCAGGTCTAGATCCACAAAATTTGGAACAAAAAGAATCTTGAACGACACTATTTTTCTGAGAAAAATCTTCATTTTGGAATAAGCCTTTTTCATTGAAAACATAATATAAAGGCAAATGTTTGGCTACTCTACAAATGAATTGTTTCACTCGAGCGGCACACAGTGCCGTGCCTGGCTTGCAGCCCATGTGTGAGTGAGTGCCCGTCCCGGATCCCCAGCATGGGAGGCATCGGAGCTGCTGAGCGCTGGGCACGGCACTGGAGGTGTGCGCTGCAGTGACTGCCACCTCTCTCCCCTTGGCAGCTCTGCTGAGCAGCATTCCAATAATTTTTAGATTTATATCTGTCTTGCAACAAAAAAAACAGCAGCAAAAACCTCTATCCAAAGTTTTCCTTTTGAGTTTCGACACCAGGCTCTGCTCTTCTCTGTTTTTCCTTCTCTTTGGCCAGGAGATCTCATTCTCCATGGCAGACGTCACAGCCTGCTTCCCCCGCCAAGGCTCGGACACAGTGCAGATGCTCCCACGCTGCTGCCTTTGCCGTGGCCTGCAGCCGCCCTGAGCTGCGCTGGGGGAGGACGGCTCCCTGTCCCGGGGCTGCAGTGCCTGGTCTGGCTCCAGAGCCTGTGGGGACATGTGAACAGGACCTTGATGCTGCCTGAGATCGGGTTCCTTTCCATGTGGGGGGTCCAGAGCTGTCCCCCTCTCTCTGAGTCCCTAGACTGGCATGGGGGAAAAGGAGCAATATTTTTGTTGTGAGCAGCAATAACAAGACCGGGAGCTGCATCATGTAACCCTTCCCTCTGCAGAGAAGCTCCTCTGTGCTAGGACAGGGGACACGGGGGAAGGAGGTCCCTGCTGCCTTGGGGAGAGTTTGCTGCACACAAAGTGATGTGAGCACTTGGTGTCGTCGTCGGAGAGGCTGCTCCTGCCAGCCAGTGCATGGCTCTGGCTCCAGAAAGTGCCTGTCCCTAATGCCGGTGCTTGTGTATGTCCACGTCCTTACTCTTCAGCCTGCATTCGTGTGTGTCTAGCATTTCAAACCAAGAGACTGCCAAAGCCCTACATCCTGGGAATAATTAGAGCAGAAAATCCAGGGAAAAAAATTCTGAGCTCAGGGCACTGGTTCTTGAGTGAAATTACCCCCATGCAGAGATCTTCTAATAGGACACTTACCTGAGTCACTCCTATGTAAAAGTGTTTGACTCGCTAGGCAAGCTGACCCATTTAAACAGGGCTCCAACAAGCCACCAATGTGCTGACTGTCTTCCAGGAGGTAACATTTAATTTGTCCTTAAACAAACAAGAAAAGTCCCCATCCATTCTCTCCACCTCTGTTTTTTGCAGCTGTTGTTTTTAAAAAGCAAGGTGGAGAAGAGTCTATAAACCAGACAATCTCAACCCCAAAACAGCAGCTTTTTTTTTTTTTGCAAATTGTTTAATGTTTTGAAATGTTCCTTACATCTCCAGACATAAATATTCTGACTTGCAGCTGGGAAACTTCCTTCCAAGTTGTTTTGTTTGTCAGGTTCAAGTACAAATTTTCAGTTAAAAACCTTCTTTCCTTGACTCTTAATAGTTACTGGCCAACAAATGAAAAAGAGGAAAAGGGAGTGAATTACATGACCTGTCTCTTTTTGTTTATTAAGAACTTCTTTCCAGCGTCTGATTCTTACGGAAATATGGTTTCAATTTTCTCTTTGAATTGTGGATCAAGAAATGTTGCCAATACATATTTTTCTCTGTCAAAATTTCATTTAATCTGGAGTCTGTAGATGTCTTGAGAGCCATGTCTCCTCACTGGGTTATTACCGTGTGCGCTTGTTGTCATGTTAGTTTTGAATTGGAATCACGTTTGTTCCAGAAAGAGGCGCCGACGCTGGCTCATTAGCAGAGCAGCTGAGGGGTGGGCGCCAGCCCCTGCCTCCCCGGGCCGGGGGGGGTGCCCCCGCTGTGCTGCACCCCCGGCCCCTTTCCCCCCCGGCCCCAGGGTCTGGGCGCAGGGGTTGTTGCTGCTTCAGGTTCCTGCAGGTCCCTTCCTCGGTGGGACCCGGCTTCCCGCAGCCGGTGGAGCAGCGCCGGCACCGGCAGGTCGAGGACCCCCAAAGCCGGCTGCGGTGTGCGGGCGAGCCCCGGGGGTGAGGGCCGGCTGGGAGAGCATCGCTGCTGCGCTCCTGCCAGCCGCGGCTCTGGAGGCCCTTTGGCGAGTATCCGAACGTGGTTCCTGGATGCCACGCGGGGCTGCGGGACCTGCGTTCGCAGCTGCCGCTCCCTGGGTAGCTGTTGCGACGGACTCCCTGCACGCCCTTGGATTTGGCTCCGCACGATGGGTAAATGCGGCTGCATCCAACAAGGCCATTTGGCCACACGTCCCTTGTTAGTCCCAATGCGAACCTGATGGTCTTTCACTGTTTTCTGGACATGCATGATGCACACAAATCCCTCTGTAAAGGTGTGAATGGCCTCACAGAGACAAATGTCTAGTTGAGGATATGGGGTGATTTTGAGTTTATCCAGACCACAGCTTTTAAAAGAAGTCTGATGAAAAATCGTAATTTTAAAAGATGACCAGCATCTCTTCTCTTACTGGGATCACGTCCCCCCGCTGGCTGCTTTGGAGTGAATCAAGTCCATGAGACGATGTCACCCACCTCGCCGAGGGTGAGCACCCTGCAGCAGCCCACTCCCATGCAAGAGGAGAGGAGTCCCTGTAGCCTGGCCATGGCTGCAACACCATGTACATAACCCAAACACACAAATGGCAACAGCGGCTACAGCTGTGACAATTTATTTCCTCTGTTATTATGATTTCTCTTGCAGGATTACAGTTTCTCAAGATATTGCTCTGGCCAAGCACTTCTCCTCTTGCGGTGTGAAGCACCACACTCCCTTACATTTAGTCGTGGCTATTTCAGACTTTCAAAGGATTAACCTTTCCCATCTAAATGAGAAGAAAAGGGAAGAAATGACTCACAGCCTCTCCCCATCCCCTGAAAAGAGCTGTTTCTGATGGAACTGGAATGCTGGAAATAATCCAGAGGAATTCAGAAAATGAACCTGTCAGAAGAATATTTTAATAAACCCCCTTTTTCAGCCACAGTATCAACAACTCACACTCTTCCCTTGTCATCTGAAGGAAGCCCAAGCAGCCATCAGAGAACAAAGCCAGCGGAGGGGCTGGACCTCGTAGCACTGCGGAGGTTTTCCGGGGCATAGCTGTGCCTCGGTCTCTTTCCCTCAAGCACTCAGAGGTTGCAACACGGCATATTGTGCTGCTAAACTGCATCTGGGGCTTTGACCATAGACCTTCACGAGGGACTTTGCAGAGCCCGCACCAGGCGCTGGTGCATCCTCTCGGTGCACATGGAAGGTGTGGGGACACGAGCGGGCTTCCCCTGGAGCCGCTTTACAGACGGGTGAACCGTGCCGGGCAGGTGCCAAACTGGGTATGATGCTGCTCCCTCCTTAACGGCGCTCCAGGTGTCCGTGCGTGCCGGCAGGGCTAGGGCACGCTTAATGCCCGTTAGCTCTCGCATCCAGATGCGGTCTGTTGTGCCAGCCCAGGCAGAACATTCAGCAGCAATGGGTAATGGCCATGGCTTCCTGGCCACTGTCAGCCACATCACTGGCCCAAATGGCTGTACCTAGCAGATGGGCCGGTATTGCAACAGCTGTGGGAAGCTGCTGATGTTGCTCCGCTGGCCACAGTGACCCTCAGCAAACCATCCGCTCTCCCTGGTGTGGGGGCTTGCAGGTTTCCCTGCAGGCAGCGACAGCCGATCCCGCCGGCCCTGCGCAGCGCCCGCACATCATGGGGCTGGGTCTCCAGCATCAGAGCTGCCGCAAGTGATTAGGCTCTCGAAGACAGGCGGGTATCCAGGTGTGCTGTGAGGTGGGGCAAGAACATGACTGATATGTGAGCAGAGTGCATTAAAGCTGTTCGTTTCGTGTTACTTATTAGCAAATTTTCTCCCACCTTATCCTGTTTCTCATGTGCTGCCTGCAAAGGTGGTTCTCCTTATAAAGCCGTCTTTCTCATTGTCCACATTGCTTTTAAGTAACTGACACGTTTTAAAGAGAAATCAGCAAAGGCTGCATTAGATGAAATGTATAATGTGGCAGCAATTTGCAAAGTATCATTTCTAAAACAGACCTTTCCATCTGCAGAGATTCAAGAATCCCAAAGAAATCCAGGAAGCAGAACTACTGGAAGAGGGGCTGGCTGGCCGTGGGCAGCAAAGTAGCCATGCATGTGCGGTGAAATCTGGGAGCAAGCAAATATTGGGGTCACATGAAGAAGTGACACCGCAGAGAACAAAACAGTAAAAGGAGCTCTACAGGGCTGCACAGAACAGTGTTTGTTGCATTTAGCCCTGGATACCTGGTAGTTCAGAGTTAGATACTTCAGAGAGGATCTAAAAATAAAAAAAATGCTTTGAAATGGCAATGACTGGTCTACCAGACCACCAGAAAGCACGTCTGCCTCTGCTTTTGGGTTTGGATGGCATCTGGGAAGGACACAACGGGAAAAAGCAAACATCCACCCCGCTCTGCCAGGTAGGAAGGGAACACGCGAGAGCTGCAGGGATGCCCTTCGCCCTGCTGCATTGGGCTCGGGCTCTCGGGGCAGGGAGAGCAGCAGCGGTGGCGGGAGAGCATGATCAGGAGCAGACAGCGGGCACGGCTGCTCATGCTAAAAGGAGGAAACATCAACCCTGAGCGAGGCGCCCGGCCACTCTGGGCTGTGCCTATCTAGACACACCGTCGAGTGTCTCGGTCCTCGCATGGAGCCGTGTCTCATCTGGGAGATCAGTTGTATAAGCAGCAAGGTATCTCTATCAGTTTGGAAATTCATTTCCTGGTGTCGAGGCTGTGAGGATGCAAACAGATAAACTGGGAAGCTTCTCCTGGCAGAGCCTGGGATGGATAGAAATGTCAGTCACTGTCAGAGGGGAAGATGCCCATCCCTCTCTCCCGCAGGAGGTGTCCTAGGGTGGCAGGAGCAGCTCAGCTGGAGCTGGCTTTGGCAGTGATGTTGGGACGGGGCCGTGGCCGGCCTGCTGGTGGGAGGGAGGTCACCCCAGCCCTGAGGAAGAGGGAGCAGGGATCCGTCATCTGCCTGGCAGAGCAGCACTGGGAGAGGCATGGAGGAAAAGCTGCTCTGGGGCTGGCCTCGGTGCGGCTCATCGGGTTGGCAGAAAGCTGGGGCTGCGGGGAGTCCCAGGGTGCCCAGAGCCTGTGCTAGAGGCTCCCCAGCTCCCAGCATTTCCTTACCTGCGCCTGCATGGCCCTGTGCCATAAATTAAAGGGGAGCACCTCGAAGGAGGCTTTAATCAAAAGTTAGGAGTTGCAGCCAGCATGTCACAGTTCCTCATTAGATTGCCATTATAATGCTCTGTAATTGGAAAGACGTTAATATTGACAGTGTTGTGAAGAATGTCCTGCTTCTCCTTGCATGCATGGATTTGATAGAGTTGAATAATGGAGCAGATATGATGGATTAGAAAAATTCCCCAGTTAAGGTCCCTAATTATAGAGTTTTACCTGCCCAATTAAGGTGGAGTACTTGAGAAAAAACTAGACACTGACTCTCTCCAGGCACCCAAGTGGTCTGTGAAGTACCACAGCCATAGCAGCCCTAGACCGGAGCATTAGTGGAATTTAATCCTACTTCAAATGTTGCCTTCCTGATGTGCCTGCAGTATGAAGCTAAAATCCACTCAGAGGCTGAAGTAGTACCAGCAAGTCCTGCTCCTCAACACAGTCTAAGCTGCACAGCTCTTTTATCCTGCCTGGATGTGGATTCAAGAAGCAGCAGTAATCTAAAACTGCCATGCCCCACAGCCCAAGTTCCCTTTGCCCTTTTTTAACAAATCCAAGTGATTCTGGGACGAAGAGCCAGCAGCTTCTCCGGCATGTCGGACAGAGCTGCAGGCGAAACATTTCAGCAGCCGGACCCACTGCCCCAACAACCAGGTGATGCAGCAGAAGCAGAGGCTTTACATTGCTTCTCTGGACAAGACATTACAATTTTCCTTTCTGGTTTTGGAAGACGTTTTGCCATATTTAAAGGTAAAAAGGCCACATCAAACCTAGTCAGAAGGGGAAGTGTGTGAAGTCATGCTGCTGGGCTGGGGGCAGCACAGAATGGGGCTGGGCAGGCTGTGGGGCACAGCAGCGAGGACCCCCCCTGTCCATGGGGCACCATGCCAGCCCCGCTGCTGGCACCCCTGCGCACCCGCCCGGCACTGGGCTGGAAACCCCCCACAAGGCAGCCGGAGCCGTGCCGGCTCTTGGGGGACCCGGTGCTTCAGGGCTGCAGTGTGGACTCTGAGCGAGCCCATAGAAAATTCAGTATCTTAGGCACACTAGAGAGATAATTTTTTGAAGTAAGTAACAATGTAGTTGTCTGCCGCTTAAGGATGAATCATGGCAGTTTTCCTTTAACCTTCTTAAAAAACCCTGGCAATGTTGGTCCCAGAGCAGCCGGCGGGTGACACCCGCTGCGTCCACTCGGCGACACCTGCCACCGCGAAAGGGCAGGTATGGTGGCACAGACCCTGCTCACCCCGCTCTTGCTACTCCAGAGAAAATTTTAGTATCCAAGTCTCCCTCTAATCCCTCCCTGTAGTGGTGGGACAATTACCCCATAAATTAGGAAATAAATATTCTGCTTGGGCTCTGGAGTTTGTAACTATTTACCCAAGGTGTGCTTTCTTCTCCAGAGGTATTCCTGCAAGGCTGCTGAGGATGGAGACATGCCTGTGCTTTTTTCTTTGCCCCTGCCTCCCTTTCATCTGCTCTTGTGATGAATTGTAGGGAAAAACTACCGAAGCCCGTCTGTTTTGGCTTAGATCAGCTTTTCTTCTCATTATAATTTAAGTCTTTAAGGGTCTTCAGTAGGAGCCTGTAAAAGTCAGATCATTCATTCCTGTTGACGCCATGTGTTTCATGGCCATTCGGGCCGTGATTCATGCGGCGGTGCCCGGGACGCGCCTCCTTTGTGCCGCGGCAGAACAATGCCTTTGTGCGCCGGGCTGGCGCGCCCGCGCCGGGCGGCAGAGAGTTAAACAGAAAAATCTTGTAATAGCTGAAAACTATGGATTGAGCAAAATCTCCCTGTCAGCTCTCTGTGATTTTGCTGAGAGCACTTGGACATGCTGGCATTGGATTTACAAATTGAAAATCATTAATAATTCTAACCAGGCTGTGATAAATCTGAGATCAGTCTCGATGAACCTGGACACCATTTCATAAATCAAAAAGATTACTTAGGAATTTTTTAAAATCTGACGTCAAAATGTCATGGTTACTAATGGTTTTTGTAGATCTCTTACAGTGATATATCATTTATCTACGCTACATCTAAAATGTGACACCAGGGCAGAAATGTGATGTCTTTAATATCATGAATACATTTTATCCCATAATAAAGGTATTAACAACTTCTTGCTGTGACTTGTACTTGGAGTTCTGTGCCTGATTTAGTGCTATTGTTATCATATTAACTGTTTTTCCCCCCAAATATGTGCAGGCAAACTGTTGCTTATTTTGTGTGGTGAGAGGCTGACGACCTGCAGAAGCAGAGGAGTGGATTCCTCGGCCCGGGCTGTTCACCCCAGCTCCCCACCTCCCTGCTGCCCCAGGGACCCAGGGCACTGCTGGCTCCCACCGCACGGGCACAGCCTCCTCAGCCCTGCCTGGGCTGCTGCTCTGCAGGGATGCTCCGCAGGGATGCTCCGCAGGACCGCCTGCTCGCAGGGTGACCTTCTGGGACCAGGCTTGTCTTCCTGCTGGGACGGCAGGGCAGCGAGGGCGGGAGGCTGTGGGGGTGCTCAGGGTCGACAGCCAGCTGCTTCTGATCAGCCTCTGGCTGCGGGGGGCTCTGCCCCTCTCACTGGTCCTGGTGCAGGGGCACACGCTGCTGGTGAGTTTTGTCAAGGAGGGGTCACGGCAGATCTGCGTGGTTCGGCGGGCCGGCACAGCTAAGGCAGTGTCCTGCAGTCTCCTTCCCAAGGCGTAAGCACGGAGCTGTTTGGCAAGGACAGGGAAGGATGGACCTGAACACCTCGTGCTGCTGGCAAGTCGTGGGAGCACAACAAAACGTTATTCAGGACGTGGCCTGGGTGGGCATCAGTGGTGGGGGTGTGCAACATGGTGATGAGAAAATGCCAGAGCTGGAATGGAGCTAGCAAGTAAGCACGATCACAGCACAGAGTTTTGTTTTCTGTTGGTTCTTATAGAATTTTCCACTCCTTTTAAGTGGGTTGTTCTGAGAAAAGTTTACAAGGCTTATGGAATAAAACCCCAGCAAATAACCTTCAGAAAATACCCTTCAAACCACTCCTTCAACTGATTAATGAAACTAATGCCAAAAGATATCACTGAAAATGTAGGTAAGGTCTGAAATAAGGGAAGAAGCTGCACCTATGCTACCACTTTGACTCTGGAATCAAGCACAGACTGGTTTGGATGCCCTGATTTCCTTGGTGAAGCTCAGTTTTGTGCTCTAGGATGGCTTTGTATTTCATACCACGTCATGTTAGCTTTGACTCCGGGGCACAAACAAAAACCTTGAGGCAGTGGAAAGACTGCTGGAAGCAAGCAGCAGTCGAAGGTCCGGGTCCAAACTCACCCTGAGCAGACATAAACTTAGTCTGGCAACTCAACAAACCATTAAAATATCAAAACTTAGTGTTAAAAGAAGGCCTAACATCATGGAAATGCTTTTCTCATTTTGGGAATAGGTCCCTCTGGGCTCGCATTGCAAATGATGTGGGTGTGCAGAAGATCTGCACCCCGGGCATCTGCACAGAGTTAGGCAATGGTGAGGCCGGTTCTGCTCAGCTCTGTGCGTGCGCAGGTGTACACATACATACGTGCGTGTTCCCATGTCTCTCCACTTCGCACATTGAATCTTCAGGGCTTGCTGGCATGGGAAAATGCATAGGCCATGGATGCTATAGCACAGTACAATGCAACTTCCTACAAAGGGTTTTTGTATTATAAATGACTTTTGGAGACTTTGCTATAAAATGTTACATTGCTTTGGTGCATTCTTTTTAAAAATGAATGGTTGAACTGTTAAAATTTAAAGAGTCAGTCCCAGTCTTTTCCCAGTGAGTCAGAAATACGCTGCAGGAACATACAGCCGCCAATGCTCCGGGCGTAGCTAAAGAGCTATCAGAGCCTAACAGGTAGCTGAGGAATTTAAAGCAAAGCTTTATGGGGAGAGATTACATTCAGAGGTGAACAAATGGTGGTACCAAGCCTATGCAAAGCAAGTGACAAAATGTAAAAATCCTCCCCGCATTTTGAAGGAAAATATATCTTTCTTTCTGTGCGGTTCCCGTGAAAAATAGGCTTTTTTATTTCCTTTTTTCATGCTAGGAAATTAATATTTGCCTTTAAAAAAGATTTGGTGGAGGTTTCCGTGAAGGTCATTAGCAATCTCGCAGGGGAATAAAGAAGGGAGTGATTGAAATCTGCATGGGTTTGTTACTCATTTGTGGCTTTGCTTTACACGTAACATTTTTATTAAGAAAATAATACTTTGGGGCTGGTAATTGTGTTGCCAGCTGGGCCAGGGAGGGGAGAGGAAGAAAGCAGAGCACTGAAACCTACTATTTATGTCCCTGCTAGGTACAATTCCAGGCAGGTATATATATGGTAAATCTCCTTGAGCTGTCCCCAAAGTCACCCTGAAGTGCCGCAACTCTTCCTGGTGTTGAGCACATTCCTCCAGGGCTGCAGCTTCGTGGCAGGGCCGAGGCAGCTGGCGCCAGCCGGTGGGTCCTGCGGGTGGGGACCCCCAGCCCTGCCCGACGTGACCGGAGGGATGGGCGCCGGAGCAAAGCGGGGTGCTGGTTGCACCGACCTCCATCCCCTGCAAGGGGACAAATAAGCCCAGGTCCTCCTGGAAATGCCAGGAACTTTCACAGCAACTTCTCTTCATCAGGTAGTAAGGTCACCTGTTTCCGTTCCATTTAACCCTAAAATACCTGCGGTTAGGACTCAAGCTGTAAAACCCTGGTATTGCTTGCAAGTCTTCTTAAAAATTAGCATAGCACAGAGCAGATACAATCTGAAGTTGGCTTGTAAAATCTTTTGGAAGGATCATTAAGGGTATTTCATTATCTCCATATTGCCAAGGTCAGGCTGTCCATATTTCCTCTTTAGTGCTGCGATGGGAATATGCCGCGACTGTGGTATAATAGACCAGAAAATGTCCACACTGGGAATGATGGTAAATCAATAAAAACTCATCAATATAACTCCCACTTTCCCAAGGTACTGCAAACAGCCTCAAGTTTGTAATTTACTTACGTATCTTCACCTTTTTCCCAACATTTTTTACACCAACTTCTGAACTTTTTGTCTGTGTAAAATCTTTATGAGAGACAATATATATAAGGGATAAAATGCTTTATTGAAAAGATCATTGATTTTTTCGGCCAAGCTGCTTGTGCAGCAGCTCCACGCTGCTCTCCCAGCAGGGAGATCTAAATTTGAGAGGGGCTGAGGCAGCCAGGTGGGAGGCAAGCAGATGTGGGTATGGCAGCGCCGCAGGAGGGCCGGGGAGAGCACCTCCTGCCTGCCCGGCACAGCAACAGGGCCGCCGAGCTGAGAGGGGAGAACAAAGGTTTGCAAAGCCAAAGCAATGCTGCAGAAGGGAGAGGGAGAAACGCGCAGCTCAGGCACGGAGAAGAGGGTTACATGTCTCTCAAGACTGATCATTAATATTATATTATGGCCATGCACTGTGCTGTACAACCACCTAAGTAATATCAGGCATGCTTTAGTCCTGCTTCAGTGTGCTTCCTCCCAAATCCGCACTGCCTGAACACTCAGACCAAGCCCAGAGTCAGGGCGGCTGCTCTTATCCCACACATCCCACGGTGGAAGTGGGGAGCAGCCGCTGACAGCTCCCCATAGTGCTGTTGGGGACTCAAGCGTATGCCTTGAAGATCAGAACAGCACTTTGGCTCTTTAGGACCCTCCGCAACAACTCAGGAAAATGGAAGCTGAGGGGTGGTTGCTCCTTCTTTCTCCATAGCACCTTGCTGATACCCTTCTTCCTTTCTTCTTCCATTTATCAATACTTTCATTCATCTACTTTCCTCCCTTTTTTCTGCTCTCGACTTTGGAAAAGAAAAAACCCAACCTAAAAACATAAATACACTATGTCTTTTTTAGGCTGACAAAGGGACATCCTCATCATGCAGCATATCCTGCCACAGGCAGCTGGACAATGGCTCCTGGTTCCTTCCCTGATGCTCGCAGAGCCACGGTCCCTGCAGACACAGGCACGAGGCTCACAGAGTGCCGGGTGTCTTGGCTGGAATCAGAGAGGGCTGCGGTAGCACACACGATCCATTCTGATTTTGAGAATGCTGAATCCTTTATTATGAGCCAACCACCGAAATAAAACCAATCCCATTTTATTAAAAGCCCAAAGACACAATTAGATCTTGCAGATTATGCAAATGATGTGTCGCCCTCTGACTGTTGGCAATTTGCCGCATAGACCTCTGTGCTGCAGCGTTTGGGAAGCCCTGTCTGAACACCGGTTAGAGACCCTTACCCCCTTGCATAGCTCTGGAGCCTGAAGCCCTGATAAATATTCCACAAAATATGAACAGCCTATTTTCTCTTGCTACTCTGACCTTTTCCCCAAGACGTTAGAATGTATTTTTTTGCCAGCTACTGTATGCTTATCCCCAGGGGTCAGGGACCTACAGGGCTCTATTAACTGTCAGTGGGGCTTTTTGCCTGATGTCTGAGTTTACCCATAGCTAAGCTAATGTACTGGAGAGATTCTTGGCAGGGGCAATAGACATCATGTCACTGAGGGCATAAAGGCCAAGGAGTGGATGGAAAAACCTGGTGGCAAAACTTAATCAGCAAGTAAAGACCTGAAGCCAGACTGCATTTGATCCGATGGACCCCACAAACACCTAGTGGAAACAGAAGCGGCTGCTTTCCCTTTCCCCCTCTGCTCTTTGTCCCCATCACCAGCAGCCGGGAGGCAGAGGGGTGCCGCTGCTGGCGCTTACCCACGATGGGGAGAGCTGTAGCACCCAGAGCAGCATCCCTGCACAGAGCACCCAGCTCTCAGCTTTGGGGTTGCTTGCAGTGCTCAAGCACTCATCTGTGGGATAAGTGCCTTCTCTCATTCTGTCCTCTATTTTCTCATTTTTGACTTTTATGGTTTTTCATTTACAAGTCTAATCAGAGAGAGGCAGCAGAATGGAATAGTGCAATCATTCAACATAGATTAACAATACAGTCAATGGCCTACAAGTGTTTGCAGCATCCCCCAATGCAAGCTCCTTCAGCACTGAGCCAGGAGAGACTCTAGGAGGCTAAAGCAGAAAGGAGCTGCAAATACAAAGCTCTTGCTTGAAGACCTCAGCTAAACACACCTGCCTTCCAAAGGGACCGGCATCTCCTCCAGGAGCTCCCCTTGCCAGAAGTTTTCAGGCCAGGCAGAAAAGGCAAGGGAAGCATCTCATTTCATCTGTTTTGGAACAACTTTAAATACCACCACAGCCCAGGCAAGCTGGCCTGAAAGGAGCTCACTGGGGGTGCCACGAACCCAGATCGGCCAAGGCTGGATCGGTGCGGTGCCCACCAGACCCAACTGCAGCCGTGGTCTTACAGCACACGCTGCCACTGCAAGCACAGCTTTCCAAGCTGCGTGTGTCCACACACGGGGTCCTGAATATACCCTCAGGACTGCTCTTCACAGCTCTACAACCACACGATCTAGGTTTAATCTCCAAACCCAATATTTTGCAGGAAAGAAATAATCTAGTTTAATCATATTGGTAAGAACACTCATCACTGTTTGAGTGTGTAAATCCCTGTCAGCAAGATCCTGAAGAACATAACACCCAGGTGAGGTGTGTAATTTCAACCCACTGCAAAAGTAATTAAGGGCACAATTCAGCAAAGTATTAAAAACCTGGTTTTTGTTTTGTTTTATTTTAAGCACCTGCATAAGCACCATATTGAATCAGGACTTAACACCGCATATCATTCCTCCATGCAGGGCTGGCATAGCCAATATTACTCTCAGCTATGAAACAGCAGCACATTACAAGGTGAGCCTCCTGGCAAAGCACCATGCTGGTCCTGAGCCCTGGTGCCCTCAGCTGTGCCTTCACAGGCTAAAACTGAGTTTTTAAGAGCAGCCTAAAGTTAAAAGTAGTTGACATTTTGGAAGTGACTGCAAGGTAGAATTCAAGATTCCACTAGGTTTGTTAGCCATAGGAAAGTATTTTGAATACAGAAGTGTGCAAAACATGATTGCTGCTAAAGCCTACAGCTAGAAAAAATGTCACACTTTTACAATTGCTGTATACCTAATAAAATGGAATAGATTTACTATCAGTTGAAGAATAGATTGGTAAATACAGTAAATTAAATCCTATGATGAAGTTTCTTAAACTTCAAGGCAGTGCCCACTGAGACAGGAAGGCTAAGAGTTACCAGAAATTCTGAGCCTGCCACCTTTGTTTACCATGTTATTTTAAACTGTTGTTACCCAAAAAGGGGCAGGCTATGGTACCTGCATATATACAGACATGCCAGCTCCATGATGCGACTCGCTGTGCCTGGCCCATAATTTACCAGCTTTAACCCTCCTGTGAAATGACATCTATATAAATATTGTTAATAGCACTAACATAATGTTAAGTCAGGTTTTACTGGACTCCCTCATACACCCTTTGGATTTATTAGCTATAGGATTTGAAGTAAATTTTTATTAGCCCAAGTTAAACCCAGCTACCATGGGCTTGGCATTTGGGCTTTCTTTCCCCCACCTTTCTTCCTTTATCCGAGCTTGGGCCCCCTTTTCGCAGCCCTGTGCTTCCTCCCTCAGACCGAAATGTCCTCGGATAAATCTTACGGAATGAAATATTTATTAATTTTCCTAACCAATGTTGATCTCATAAATTACCAGGACTTTTTCATGAAATGGTTATTAACATCCATGGCTGTATGTTAATGGCTTATTGACCAAATATGGGATAATTAGACCCTAGGAGCACTGGCCACTGTGATCTATGAGAAGCAAATTTGGCCCTTATTACACCAATGACCTATTTAATATCTACTGATGAATTTAAGGTAGAATCACAGGCAGAATTTGTTTCAAGGAGCTGCCCTCCAACTAATGAGCAGAAAGATTCTTGTATAAAATCTATTGATCCAGAAAAAAATATTAACAAAAATCATTTTTTGGAACTGATGATTAATTGGCTAAATAAGTGTTAGACTGAGATACACCAAGAAAACACCAGTAACCAGATATTTCCTGGGATTAACAAAACAATGAGTGTTTGACTAGAGGGCCCTGCCTTCTCTCCCAGCTTTGAAGGATTTAGGTCCTAATTTACACTATGAAGATTTATACTAATATTTTTAAAGAATTTAAACATTTATCCATGCTTCAGTTTCAGGAACAACTGTTTAGACCTGCTGCAAATAAGTGAGCTGTGTTTGGTTTAAGTTCCTAAGCATGGTGTATATTTGAAATAGGAGAGTTAGCATGCTGTGCGCTGCTCAAGGAGACCCTTTCCTCTGTCATCTCACAATATTTAAAATCAAATTAAAGATAAAATAAAAGGAATCAAATCAAAGCCAGAAAGGAAGGAATACAATTCGTTTGAAGTACTCAAGCTATAGCTTCCTTGTAGGCAGGATGCACAAGTCTGAACACAGTTTAAAAATTAAGCTGGTAATGTTCTTGTGAATACAAAAAAAATCCCTCAGCTGATCCAGCAAACTAATTTGCACTCTGGTCCTTTGACCCAGAAAGGCTTCTATAGAAATGTACGTACTTGGAATTGTCACAGGCACATCTCAATCAGTGGAGAGGACTTATTTGAATTCCTCGTTGGTTTGGATCCAAAGAAATGCAATTTAAGTAACAGTACATGTTTGCGTGGGAGCTGATGGCTCTGCAGTGCTGTGCCTGGCTGGGCGCTCCCAGCCAGGCTCCCCTGCCACAGCTCATTGCTTAGTCCAGCTCCTAAAGCCCGGCTCTGGCTGCTTACCCAGCTTGCCTGCTTCTCTCACAGCCTGGAGTGTCACAAATGAGGAGAGACTGGTTTGGCAGGTCATCGCCGAGTTCCTGTAACACAACTGATGAGGGAGAGGAAACCATTTATTGCCCCAAATAAATGCTCTATTTCCAAATATCAGGCAGCTACCACTCTTCTTATCCCACTCACTATAACTTTTAGGTTCTATGCAACTGCTAACAGTGATTTTAAACTCTTTCTCCCTGCCAGATTCAGCTTCTCTGTAAGAAGGGGTAAGCCCAAGAAGGGATTAACTGATTGCTGCAAACAGGAGCCCTGCAAATTCTCACAATTCAGACCTTGCCAAAGCTCCAGGACACCACAACAAGTAATTTTAACCTCCATTGCATTTAAAAAAAAAAAAAAAAAGTCTTCCACAGCAGTTCCTCCATCAAGGCTGTACAAAGCAGAGCTTTCCTGGGTCTAGGGCAGGCTCAACTTCCCGGCCAAGGCTGGGCTCAGCACCGCCTGCGCCCACTGGGCTGTGGAAGCCCTGCAGACCCCACTCCGGGAGCCTCCAGGGCTCGGACACACAGATTACCGCAGCAGTGCATCACCGCAGATAAAGTAAATCCAGTAATAAATACGGAGTGCAGGAGTAGACTGCAAGGAGTAATTCACAATAGCTATTGTACCTCTCCAATTCACTGTACTAGGAGAGATTGCCTGGAGGTAGATAGTGGAAATATTAGAAGGTGAAATAAGAAGGAAGTTTCCCTAACTGAGCTGAGGACAAGCTTTATAGGCTAATGAAGGGGCAGATGACACAGACAAAAGAAAAATACCACAAGAGATAAAAGGAAGAATTAATATATGAAAAATGAAAGCAAGCAAATTAAAAAATAGAAAGCTACCAGCACTCCCTTTGCTCACATATTATTCCCTAATTACAGATAAGAACCCAGGGGCTGCAGTCAGACACACTGTTTTAATCATTTTTATACCCTTTTCCTGCTTCTTTTGCCCTCTCTCAAGGAATCTACTAACAGCCATCACTAGAGACGGATGGACAGGCAGGCAACACACCCCGGACCCTAGGCATGCCTGGCAGAGATGCCCATAGGTATCATCCCAGCCCAGAGAAGCTGAGGCTGCAGTTGCCACCACTGTTCTTCCTCCATCCACTTCTCCCTCAGCTGCACTAGGAACACAGCCAGCCCCCCCGTTGGCTGAAGGGCTTTTAATAGCTCCCCACCCTCCCAGATTGCTTGACTGCAGGCAGGTGAAGAGGGTATTAAGCGTGGTGACTCATGCAGGACTAGGGATGACACGATCTGGGGAGGAGGAGGTGGAGAAGGTCTCTGAATCCAGCTCAGGTGCAACCAAAATAGCAAATGCGATGAGAGCACGGCTGGCAGGGGCTGCCCCAACAAGGGGCCGTGACCCTTCCAATGCCAAGGACCACCAAGACCGAAAATGTTGAAGCCCTGCTCCCCAGAGCAGAGCAAGGACATCCCAGGCCCAGACCTGCAGCTCCCGTCCTCACATCACCTGAACGAGCATCCGCTTTGTGCTCAGTTTCCTGCACGGAGTTTTATTACCAGCCAAGGAACACCTAGATTTAAAAATTAAATACAAAGAAAAGAAAAACAGCTTCCTTTCTACTATCTATTGAGTGCAAAAGGAAAATGCTGTAGATCTTCCCTGTTTTCTCGCAAAAATGGTGTCACTTTTGAAATGGATCACCTGGCTGCGCCGTGCTCTGCGGTTGCAGAGAATTCCTCTCTCCCTGCCTATCCCTGCCAGCCTGTGCAATGCTGCCTCCCAATACCTCTCCCACCCGAAATTCTCTCTTCTCGTGACAGGGTGTAAGAAAGAATAGGTGCAAATTTTAACCTCTATAATAGACACTAAATCACATATATTTGTTTTGCTCTATGCTGGGAAAATGTCCCTGAGGAGGCATGTTAAATTTGGGCTTTAAAAGCACCAATTTAGCTATTATGAGTTTTCTATGCTTTTTCTATTGAGGGAATGTTTGGCTTGAATACAGTACGTAGAAGAAATAAGATCAGCTCAACTGTTTTAAAGCTGATTGACACCTTGGGTTTTTTCCCTTGTAATCTGAAGCAAAAGAAAAAAAATATAAAGGGAACCAGACACTCATTTAAAAGAAATTATTTCCTTGCCTACAGTCCCTGATCAGGGCTGCCTGTGCAGGGAGAATGAGATCTCATAAAAAGCCTTTCGTGGGTTCTTTTTCACATCATTTCGGTTCAGGTTTTGGTGGCAGATGAACTGTATTTCATCAGAGTTTAAAGGAAATTCAAAGTGAAGTTAAGGAAGTTGCCGTAAATGAGAAAAAAATTCCCAACAAACCCTTTCATTCTAGCTTAACATATCAGCCAAATCAGGAAACAGCTGTAGCAGAAATATTGTTTTTAATAATCGGAGAAAGCAGCGGAGATGCAGCTTTTGTTGGAACAGTGACCCCCAATGGCGAGAGCGACGTGGGCTGCGGAGGATGAGGAGACCTTGGCCAAGGCGGAGGAAGAGGGTCTCGCTGAAAACTTGGCCGGGGCGAGCCGCGAGGCCCTTCGGGCCCGTCGCCTCCCTGCCCGCAGCGCCCACCCGCCCGGCCCTTGTCCCCGGCCCGCAGGGGTCTCGGCAGAGGCAGCCCCCAGCCCCGCCGGCTCCTTCTGGGGACGGAGTGGTGTGGGGACGCGTGGGCCGGCCGCCTCGCGCCCTCTCGGGAAGCCTCCCCTGCGGAGGCTCTGGCGGGCACGGAGCCCCCCGACGCCTTGCGTCCCACTCCCGCCAGAGCTTCTGCTGCCTGTGGAAATTTTGGTCGGAGCTGGGAAGAAACCCAGGGGGCTGAGCCCCGCCAAGGCCGGGGAAGGAGGCGTCGCGCCCCGGCTCTGTCAGGGCCCGCGGGCGGCCCTGGCCTCTGCGGAGGCGCCGGGCGGTGGCGGGAGGTGGGCAGTGGGCGCGGGGCTGCGCGGGGTCCCGGGGCAGGAGGACGGGGCGGCCGGAGGCGAGGCGCTGCAGGCTGCCTGCCCAAACCTGCGTGTGCGCCCGGCAGACGCGACTCCCCTCGTGGAGGCGGGTGACCCTCGGACAGCACGCCAGGCATGAAAAGACAGTGTGGGGTTAGAGAGAAGTCCTACAACGTGGGTGCCAGGGTGTCTCTACCCGCCCAGCCACTGTCCGGAGGGCGACGGAGGCCCTGACAGGAGCGGGGGGCCATGGTGGCTCATGGCCGGCATGGGGTGGTCCCAGCAGCGGCCCTGGGGGGACTCCTGACACGGAGGGTCTGTGAGAGGCAGCCTCGACCTGGAGACCCCAGCCTTGTCGTCCGGAGGCCAGGTTTCTTGCTGATGGGTGGGGGCACCCGCTCCTGGGGCGCACAGAAACGCCCCGATGCCCCTCCAGCACAGTGAGTGCACAGCCTGCAGCCTAAGCGGCAACACGTGCTCCTCTGCCGGCTGCGGTGTCACAACACGTTTCGGTCCACGTTTGGCTTGGGTGGAGTGCAAGGGCGGAGGACGAGGAGCAAGTTGTTTCCTGCTAATAAAAAGAACAAGGGACATAACGTTGTAATGGCTGCACCAAGGAGCCTCCATCTGGCCGTTGAATTTTTCTGTCTTTATCGCTGCAGAACTGGAAGTGCCTGATACGCTAGGTGCAAGATATTTCTTTTCTTTCTGGTCAGTACTCATAGTCTTGTGGTTGAACGGTTTGTTTATCCTGACAGAATGTCATCCGGCTTGGCTTTGATTTTGCAAATAATCCACCTCCAGCTATATGAATGCTCTCACTCCGAGATAGCCTTAACTTTCGTACCGCCATAGGGCATGGGATGATTTCATGATGGTTAAGGGGAGATGAAAGGATTTTTGCCCTTGTCTTTTTCCCTTGTTTTGAGAAGTAAACAATAAAGTTTAAGACTTCCCACAGAAAATTTGTAAAAATGTGAGAAGACAGTAGAGACCAAATAATTATCCATAATCAATACAGTTAAAGTCAATGGACTCTGCGTGTCCTCTTCTAATAGACTTTGTTCTGGGTTGTACCTTGACAGTTTATTTAGAAATATGAACTCTGTAAGGAATGGCTATTTGACTATGTAATCTTGTTAAACTCATAAATTCAGTTGGTCTGAAGTCTATATCATTGAAGCCAGCTGGAACTAAATGTTTTGATAGCTAAAAAATGGTTCATTGAAGAAAATTCTGAAATAATGGGACTAATAAGTTGCCAAGAGAACTGTTTACATGGGCCTAAGTGAAATTATAAGGCAGGGGTAAAAATTTTTGACCCACATCTTAAATTCTTGCTTAGTCAAGTTATGCAGGCAAATAGATTGTATAATGGGACATATTTATAAAATAAAGCTGATTAGTGATGTTGGTGTCTTATACAACCTGCGTCCAGCATTAAATCAGATTAATTTATAGGTGATTTTGTTGATGAGCACACACTGATGCTCCCATGGTGTGAATTTCAATAACTTGCTTTCCTCTTTGGAATCCATAATTCTATTATTTGAGACACTTCATTGTTATAGATAACACATTTTAAGTGATATTATTTATGCTGTTTCATCTTGTCACTTAGGTTCTTGCTCAAGTTCATTAATGTATTGTGCTCCTCTCTGTACAAGAGGGTGCAGTGAGAGCAATTGATTTTAAGTCCACATAATGACTGATGATATCATGCATGTTTATCGCTTTGACACTGCAGACTAGATGCTAATGCTGCAGAGATAAACATGATGTCATTTTATGCAATTAAACACTTAATATACAGCAGGTAATGATTTGGTAAGCTTGGCACATGCAAGCAGTGGCTTTTAATCTTATTAACAGGGGTGGGATGACGCCACAAGTGATATACACATACCCAGTCTGTATCAATAAAAAAAAATATCTTTTACAGGCTTGGGTCATTCTGCTGTGATAGGATGAAAATACCTAAAATATGTCCCTAGCAGCTCATGAGCAGCTTTTGTAGGATCTAGGAAGAGGTGTCAGATTTGGACCAGCTTGAAAACAAACAAGTGAATTGTTCCTTACGTCCCTCTGTCCTCTTCCCATGATGTAGTTGCAAGCAGAAAAGGTGGGTTGCTGACTGCTGGCACTGCATGTGCTCCAAAGTGGGCAAGCACTGGGTGAACCACAGCACGCCAGTGTCCCACTGCCTTCTCTGAACCTCTTTGGCACTTCTCATTGCTAGTGAGAGTCCGTCTATAGAAGCTGCTAGATGACAACAGCATCCATTGTTGATTGAGGACTGAGTGTGTCCTGCTCTCTAGGAGAGTATGTCTCAAAAATTCCCCTCAATCTGCCAGACCCACTGCAGCCCTGCCCCTTCTCCAGAGTGGTGCGGCCTCTGCTCTCCCTCCTACTGCAAATGCTTTCAGTGCCCAGGAGCTGCTCAGCGTTTGCCTCAGCTCCGCAGATGCGGTAGCAAATGGTCTTCCACAATAGTCAATATTTCCCAGCTTTGACAGATTAGCCAGAGTAATCACAGACTTTATGTGGCACAATTAACATATCTTTTCTTTATAGCTATATCGCACATGAATTTGTCTGTGATAAGCAAGGTCAAGCTGTGCACCAAGCCAGCACCATCCTTTAGGGCAGGTCCCAGACTTGCACCGCTGCCTGGCAGGAGACGTTGGCAGGCGGCCACGTGCCGAGTTGCTTCCGTAACTCAGCAGCATGTTGACTGCAGCACCAGCTTCTCCAGTGCTTGTAGAAGTGCCGCCTCTTCCCGACGGTTGTGTAATTTGGAGGTGGCAGGCACAGATTTTAAGACCCGCTCTTTGTATTACTGGAAAACCAGGACATTCAGCAGTCAAGAGGGGAGCAGGCTGGGGACTGGGGGAGGCCCAAGGCACCATCACAACTGGCACTCCGTGGCTGGGACTTGCGTTGACTAGCACATGATAACATGGAGCAAAGCTCTAGGAACACAGAGCACACAAGATTTCCAAAGCCATCCCCAGATGCTGAAATAAAAGACCTGACTTTGTAAAGGTATGAAACAATGCAGTGATTCTGTCCAAATTTCTGGAGTCTCATCATTTTGGGGGGAAATGTTTGCACCTAGAGATGCTCCAGCTGAAGGTGCAGAAGAAGGAGCCGAGCAAGCTGGAACTCACCAGACAGACCCCATTTTAATAAGCCCCTGTGCAGCTCGGTCTCTGTGGGCACCTGTCCCCCTCTCCCTCCTGCGAGAAATGCAGTTGCTCTCCTGTGCTGCCCTTTCTGACAGATCCTTCAGTCCCACTGACCTCTTTCACGGCTCGTCCCTTTCCCACTTCCCTGAAATCAATTACTTGCTCTGCACTGCTCCATATTCATCAGGGCTCCAGCCATTTGACCTGCAGCCCCCTGCTCCCTCTCCAGCCGGAGTGCTGCTTCCAGGGTTTGTGGAGGAATGGCTCTGTCTTCGCTAATCAAGCAAAGATGGGGTCAAGCCAAGAGGGATGCTGGGGGGGTTCCTGGGCTGGTCCTGCTCTGCTCTGGGGTGCAGTGGTGTCTCTGCCTTGCTCTGGGGCAGCAGTAGCATTGAGCTGCTCTTGTGTGAGAGCAGAGGTGCTGACTGTGCCCCGAGGTGAGACTGGCTGTGGTGGACCATGTGCATCTTGGTGGGGAGAGGGTGTTCCTGGAGAAGGAGTGAAAGGGTCCGAGTATATCAGGGAGCACCGATAGAGTCGAGGACAATAGCTGGGTTTCGCTCCCGACACCTGGAGCAGGACCGTCCTTGCTCCCAGCAGCTGCGAGCGCTTCTGTCGTGCCCCATGGAGGTCTCAGTGTCATGCCAGCCCAGAGGCTGGCCAGGGGACGGGGCTGTACCTGGCTGTGGGCCAGGTTAACTGTGGTGACCCTGCGTGGCAGGAAGTGCACAGCCCCTAAATGAGGCTTTCCCCACTTTTTATTTTGCAGGCTGGAGTGATCTGTGGGCCCCAAGATTAACCCCAGCAGCTGCCACAGAGAGTGTCAGGCTTTGTGCTTCATTTACTCTCAAATAAAACAATATCCGTGTGACAGGGGATGTTGATCCATGAGTAATTCAGCAGAGGCTGCTGCAAAGCTCCCTTTGCAAAGAAATGTGCAGCCCGTGCTCCTTGGTCTGGCCCCTTCCAGGCCTCTGTGGAGGCAGGGCAGGCAGCTCTGCGCTTGGTCTGCTCGGCTTGCCCGCTGACCGGCCACCCTCACACTCTTGCCAGGGCCACGACGACAGTTGCCCCGGCTGCCTTTCCCATTGAGCGCTTCAGCGCGAGCACGAGGGCCGGGCTGCCCCCGAGGACTGCCGTGGCCACAGCGCAGGGCTCCGCCGGGTTCAGATCTGGGGCGTGGGTGTCCCCTCGCTGATCTCTGGGGCAGAGGCAGAAAGGTGTAGAGCAGAGATGCATCACGCGTCGTGAGCGGACACCCACTCACCAAGCAGACTGTGGCACTGCAGCAGCCGTGTCTCTTAAATCACAGCCGAGTCGGTGCTGCCTGTGGGAAGCGGCACTGTGCTGGGACACAGGGCTGGGGTTTGGCTCCTCACCTCTCTGGAGGCTCTCCTGTTGTGCCCGGTGCCTTTGCCAAGCGCCACGGGAGCCAGCCCCGCTGCTGGCGCTGCCAAGGGCTGTCCCAGCCATGGGACCCACTGGTGAGTGGGTGTCAAGGGGAGACCTGTGGGCAGGAGGGAGCGGGTGGCACTGGGGCGGCGTGCTGCCATCAGACAGACAAGCTGAACGTAAAGCCTTGGCCACGCGGGCGCTGAGGCCCATGCTGCTCTGCAGAAGATGGTGCCATTTCTGGACGGTGTCCCAGAGCCTGGCTGCACAAGCACATGTCCCTGTGCCGCAGCGGGGGCTGAAGCTGGACCTTTGTTTGTCTTTTAGGTTTCCTTTCCAAACAACGGCACCAGGGCTCGTGTTTGGATTTCATTTCGTCCTCTTTCCAAAGTCTCTGGGACACGCCTGGGTTATATTATAGTTTATCAACAATCAGTGCTCAAGAAATAGGCTCTCTTTGGGTGATATTTAATGAGCTTGGAAATGAGAATATGGCTGTGCTGTTGTAGGAGACAGGAATGAGAATTTTAATGAGGGTTTATGTTTAATAAAAGGTTAATAAATTTTAATTAAATTAAACCAATAAAGTTCAATATTTGCTTAGCATATCAAAGTTCTGTTTGGTGTGGTGGTGTGTGAAATGCTAGCTCACACTCTGCTAACACAAAGGTCTGCCTCCTGCTTCCACTGGCATTGCCAGCCCTGGCAGAGCAGGTATGGGAAAATCCTCCAGTTATGGGAATGGACTATAGGAGATGTATGAATTTTAGCATATTTTGCAGATGGGTCATCACTAGAGGTACCAAAGGCCCCTCCCTGGCTCACAGATCCCCATGTTTGCTGGCAGCTGATGTTCAACTACCTCTGATGTGTCGGAGTGAACCGGTGCCACACAGAGCAATGTGCGGCTTTCTGGCTAAAAGCTTTCCTATGTAAAACAACTTCTGTGTTGGGGAAAGTGGTTGTTGCTCATTTGCTCCCTTGAAAGCCCCATGGGGCTTCATATTCGAAAAACTTTTCTTTAGTTTCACCTTTAAAAAATGAGATCTGTCTCTAAATTATAAAAGACTATTTCAAGACAAATTTTAAAGAAAATTTGAAATAAATCCTGTTCAGTTGAGAATGTGGTGAAACAGAAACCAGTCTGACTCTGGAGCCGTTTCATGGGCCCGTGCCATGAGCAGCACGTGGCGCTGAGCCCTGAGTCAAGCACAACCTGCCGGGGCAACGAGCTGCGCCAGGTTGCAGCCGCGCATCCCCGGGGACCTTGCCAGGAGCCCAGGCGTGGTGGGTCCTGATACGGCAGAGGCATTTCGGTGCTGCGGGCTGGACACAGGGACAGCCCCAGCCCCGTATCTCTCTCAGCAGCGGCTGGTAGTGACCCGGTGGCCTCGCACGGGGCCCTCCGGAGAGCTTCTGAGCACCGTTCTGCAATTGTAAGCGAACAGCTGGCATGAAACATGGCTTAATCGTTTACAGGGGCCTGGGCCAGATGTGGTGCATGCTCCCTGCACCAGGTCACGGCTAATCAGCCTGTGAAGGAAGGGGGACAGGCAGGCTGACGCCGCTCCCGCCGGGCAGGAGACAGAGCCTGGCACAGCCTTCGGCACGGGCAGAGCAAGCAGCTGGTGCGGCACGAAATGGCGTGGCACAGCATGGCATGGCATGGCATGGCATGGCATGGCATGGCACAGCATGGCGTGGCATGGCACAGGACCACCGGAGCACTGCGCAGCCGCTGGCACTTGTGGTCTCCCACGGGCAACCAGCGCGGCATGGCAGAGACCCCGTGGGCAGTGGCACTCGTGGCTGTTGCTGGCATCGGTGAGACCAGGAGCACCACTGGGGCCATGATGGGCTCTCATCTTCTGCAGGGGCTGTCAGGGGCTCCCCCGCCGGCACACAGCACCCCTGCTCCCCATTCACTGCTCTGGGCAATGCATGCTGGCACAAAATCTGAATCCTGCTGGATTTGCAAGAAAGGGAAAAGCTCAGGGTTTATTTCGGAGCAATGTACGTGGATAAAGCCGCGGCTTTGTGTCAGCTGCTAGCGCTGCTCCGGGAGCCCCTCTCAGCTCAGCCCCTCTGCTGACTCCGGATGAGAGTTTGGGCTTCAACTCTTGGTGGCAACCACCCTCTCCCAGCACGGCGAAGGAGAGTGGCAGGCGGGGAAACGATTAAGAAATGTTATTAGGAGGCTTCACAGGCAATAAATGTATTTCTTCTAAAAGAACTGGAGGAATATTTGGATTATTACATTTATTAGAGTGCTCAGCAAATGTGTTACACCCATATGACAAATAAATGTGATGGTTTCAGATTTCATTAGGCAGCCCCGGGCAGCTGTGCTTTGTCCCAGCCACAAATGAGCAGGGTCTCTGTCATGATTCCTTAATGGTCATTTTTGCATCAGTAGTAATGAATGCACCGAGTGTGGCTGTTACGTCCCTTAACCCTTGCCCAGCGCCGAGGCTGCAGTGCTGGAGCTCCCGGGGTCCGGGAGCAGCTGGCGGAGGGAGCAGCCCCTTTGGTCTGGAGGAACCACGCACGGGAGCCAGTTTGCAGGATGAGGCATCTCTGTGTCCCCTAAGCAAGACGGCAGCGAAGGGGAAGGAGCACCCAGCGCCACCTCCGCCAGCCTTGCTGGGGCTCGGGGCCAGATCCTCACCCACAGGAGCCTCCCTGTGCCGGGCCAGGGCTGCCGGAGCGCTGTGCTCTCTGCAGGGGAAGGAGTGCGGGAGAGCAGGGGGGGTGGAGAGGGACAATAATTGCTCTTTTTTTTTCCAAATTTACCAGTGTCAAAACCAATCTGAGCAGCGGATGCATATATTTAAATTAAAAGTAATTAAAAATGTGCTGCCAGAAAAATGCATGATGGATTCAATGTAAGAAAATGAAGTAATAAAATACTTTATGGATTAACTCATATCAGACTGTTTTGCAAATTTATTTTTCATTATGATACATCCATATCAGATAATGTCTGAATTTATTATGCTGCCTTCAGGCAGGCAGTGTCTGAAACCTTCGCAGCCCCATTTGGGTCCCTGTGACTGGTGAGCAAGGTTTCTGTCATCATTTCTTAGTGGTCACTTCACCTCAGTAATAATGAACGAGTCAAGCAGGGCTGTTATTTTCTTTAATCTCTTTCCTCATATTAAAAAAATACAGCCAGCCACATCATTATTGCAGCAGGCCCAGAGGACTATTTCCAGGTCATTACTCCAGTTCGTCTGAGCGTCTCAAGGTCCTAAAGGGTTTGGGGTTATATGCAATAAGGCTTTTGTCGACAACATTTCCCTTGAGCCCTAGGTGTTAATGAGAAAGATTTTCCATGTGGCTGTTAACACTGTGCGGTTTAAAAAGTCACAAAGAAAATGGGATTTCCTACTTCAGCTTTCTGTCTCATTGTGGATCTTTTTGTTTGCATACTGCGGGAGGATATTTACCTCTCTAATTGCTTGAATTCACACAGTTCTTTTTCTAGAGGGGGAATCTTAACTGTGTACAGGGTAGATTTCCACAAGCCAAGTTTGAAATTTTCTGGCTTATTCACTTTTATTTGTCCCCATTCTGAGAGAATATTTTTTTCCCCTTCATGGACAGAAGTAATGTCGAACTGCAAACCTGCAACAAGGCTAATGCTGTCAAAAATTCCATTTTTTGCCCAAGACAGAGGCCCGACGTAATAATAAGCGTTTGAATGTTATAACAGGGTTATGGATTGCAGTTTGGTGCCTCCATGCTGTGTCTCATGGGACAGCCCAGTAAAGCAATTACACAACCGGACCGCGCTGCGGAAAAGCCGTGAGACTAAATGAGACCGTACAGGGCTGCGTCCCAAACCCTGGGCAGAGGCACGGCCACGCCAGGGCCCCCGCTGCGGGCAAGAGCCCTCCGGGGGCACGGTGCCCACTGCGCAGCCCGGGCTGAGCGCAGGAGGAGGCGTTCGAGGCCATCGCCGTGACCTCGGGGCTGCGCAAATGATCGCTGCCTTTGGTACATCTCGTCTGGCTGCTGGGGAAGGGGTCCCCATGCCCGTGGGGCCGGCGTGCTCCCCCCGGGGAAGGATGCTGCCCTGCATCCCCTCCCGGCCCCGCTCCCTGCCCGGCAGCGCCGGGGTGATGGCGAGTCCCTTTTGGGAATGGCCATGGGGTGCCCGTGGCCATCCCAGCCACGTGCCTCGCTGGCTACTGGTGGATGCCAGGAGGCTGCTGGAGCCCCAAGCCCCCGCTGGCATGGGCGAATCAGGAGATTTTGAAACTCAGAGGCTTAAACTTTCTAACCTAACTTTTGATGAAGATTTTTGTTGGCTCAGCATCTTCAGCTATTTACCAAGCCAGAACCCACTACACTTGTGGTGTGCTTTTAGAGCTGCTATGAATTTTAAAATGTGTAAAAATGACAGAATATTAACAAAAGCATTGATTTTCCTATTTATTTTTATGTGTTTTATTAACTAAAACACTTTAAAGTGTAACCACTGTGTATTAAATTTACTCTGCAATGTTGGATATGAATCTCAAACAATAAAACAAATTGAATTCTTTATAAAGCAGAAATTTAGAAAAAAAACACAATTAAAAACGCTGCCTGCGCTGCCAGGCAATCGCTGCAAAACACTGCCCCTGTGGACAGCGGGCCAGCTGCCCCTGCCCTTTCCTGAGCAGGATTTTGCTGAAGCTTCCCCCCACATAAGTTCTTTACAGTCATAAACAAGCAGATAATGCACTGAGAGCCATATAGATAATTTTTAGGAATTTCGTATCTGAGGACAGGCTTGGTGCAAAGACACACTGTTATGTTAACAATTTTTATAACCACTTACTCAAAAAAACTGAGCTCCTTTATATTCCAGACCAAAGGCTTCACGTTGTCTCGCCCTGTCCTCAGAAAGAACATTTTACAAATTGTTTGAAAATCTACCATAGCTTAGTGAAAGTACACTGCTTTGAAGCTCTGCCTCTACTCATACTCGCGATGAATTTTGCAATAAAACTAATTCCAAGTGTGGAGAGATTTTGGTGTATGTAGGCATGCTCACATCCCACAGATCTCACAGCCATTTTATCATTAATTTTTTTAAGTCCTTTGGAATAGCAACATAATCCCACCAGGAATGCAGTCGAGTGGGACCCGTGCTTGGAACATGTGCAAGGCTATAGAAATGCTAAGTGTTCGGGGAGGAAAAAAAAAGCATCTTAATCCAGGTACTCAGAGTTACTGAATACATATCAATTTTCCCCTTAACCTGTTCTTTTAAAGCTGTGCAACTGCACAAATCTAGTTATTAGCAAAACTTAGATGTAAGATGAGTGCAGAGGCATAAAAATATCTTGGTTCCCCAATGGGGATAATATTAGCACGTCACTGTATAGCGATATTGTGCAGGAGAGTTTAATTTGCGTTTGTGAAGCACTTGCATTGTATTACTGAGCATTGGGAAAAAGCCGATGAGGAAATTCATAATTCTGCTTTCAGTGCCAGGTTTCCACAATCCGGGGTTACCCATTGCCCTGCTGGCTGAAGAGAGATAGTATTTGTCCAGCTACGGAGCCACTGGGAATGAGCCCTCTGAGCCCTGAGTGAGGCTCTGGTTTTATACTGCTTCAAAAAAATACAGGTTACGCGAACACGTAGGTTGTGACTGCATGGCAATGTGCAGAAAGTGGGGACCCAGGGATGAACGGGCAGCCTTAACTCCCGCGTTGCAGAATTTTGAAACGCTCTTGACTTGGTAACTGAAGTGACAGCAACAGCGTGCAGCTTTTCCGGAGGGAGCATTCGGATTACAGCCAAAGTCGCTGGATGAGAGGGGAGGAGAAGCCCCCGGCGCAGGTTCACGTGTGTGCAGGCTCTCGCTTCGCCTCTGCCGCAGTCGGAGCCGAGCAGAGCAGCTCCGAAGCATCCCCGCGCACGTGCACGTGTGCTACCGAGAAATCTGTCTTCGGCCCTAATGAGCCCACGGTAGCTAACCTCCCGCCCACACCTGTTCTTTTAAATCTGTATTACGGTGCAAACCTAATTAACAGCGGATCTTGGAGGCAAGCTGCACGCATGGGCATAAAGCAGAGTACCGCAAGCTGGAATACAAAATCTATATATAGATCCCTGTATCTTCCTGACTCTAAATAGGCTGTACAATAGCTATTTTGGGGAGGAGGCGGTGTGCGGAGAGCCTGCCCGGGGCGAGGGAGGAGCGTGAGGACGCCAGCAGCCGGGGCCCAGGTAGGCTCGTTAATGCGCCTGGCCTTTTCAGGGAAGATTTAGAAGGACTCTGTAATCTGCAAATTCTAAAGAGCTGACGGAGACAGTTATTAAGGGCTGGTAGGTGATGGCTGCTCACTGTGTTATTAAAGTGCTAAAAGATTATGTCTCTGATAGCTGTGTGCTTACAGTGTCCTTCATGACCACTTCCACAGGGACAGAGACAAGGAGAAAGGCAGAGGATCGATAAAAGGATATTACCACTGGGCCAATCCCAATAATAAGAGAGGTGATATATACACACCATTTAAATTGTCCAACACATTTAATGTTCATTAACACTAATTTTCACAGTGCTGGTGTTTAACATATTATTGCAATGAAATTAATAAAAAATACCCCACAGGAAATATAATTTAACTGTTTATATACTCACCTTTTGATTGCCAATTTCCTGCCGAGCTCTGCTCCCGCATCAGCATTTGCAGGAAACAGCAGCCGAGAGAGCCAGTGGCCGGGGCTGAGGAGGGTCCCCGGAGCCCTGTGCCTGGCAGCCTTGGCACGGCACAGACCCACCAGGCCCGGCAGAAACATCTGGCAGAGCCAGGGCCGCCGGTGCCATGGGCCCTGAGCAATCAGGGGCAGGGGCGAGGATGCCGGCAGCAGGCTTTTCCCTGGGTTTCCCTTGTGTCGTTTTTCCTCCTTTTATACTCCCCCCTCTTTAGAAACCGCCTTCAGAATTTTCCTTTCTTCTTCTCCTTCAGAACTTACTCAGGATCAGATGGATGAATGTTCATTATCCTTGTGAAAGATCTCGACTTGGATTTGTTTTAGAGTATGGGCATTTTTCACTTAACAGGGAAAAAATAAACATGCAATAGTTTTGTTATTATGCAGTAATTACTGGGGAATTACGTATTTATTTATCTCTTACAAAGCACATGGAAATTGTATTTGGCCACAGTGTATAAATTGTGGTATAATTACTGTAAAATTTATAGTTTTTATACTTCCAACAAGTTAGCTTTTAAATCACACAACCCCCATGTAAATACTTTAAAATTATTCAGTAATTACTTATTTACATTGTAATTAAAATAAGTAATTAGCATACATTTACAGAGGATTTACATACTTATTTGTGAAAATAGTTCCTTGGCAGATGCAAAAGAAATCTTTAGCCGATCATAAAAAAAATAGAAAATATATGTGCATTGAGAAGGAGACTTCGTAGCTGTCTGACAGTACTCGCTCCCTACAGGGGCTGTATTTACTGTACCCAAGCCCACCTGGGGTAAAGGCTGGCTCTGGGCAAGCCTGTTGTGATCAGGAGCAAAGCAGGATGAGAACGGATTAAAAGAGCAAGTGCCCACAGTAAGCAGGACCCGGCTGTAGCCAAGGGGTGTCCGGAGCAGCCGGTGCCGACTTGCCACCGAGCGGGGTCCCTCCGGCAGGGGAGCGTCACCCAGCCCATTCCAGCAGCTCCCGGCAGGCTGTCGGGTGCCACGGCCCCGTCTCACTGTGCTCGCTGACCTGCTCAGCCTCCACGTGTCCCCGTGGCCGCTGGCCCTGGGTGATCTGCAGAGCCTCCCTTGCCCTGCGCGGGAAACATGGGTGCTAGTTTGAAATCCCAGTTAAGGGATGAGCATTTTGCAAGCGATGCCAGCAAACGTTGCTTAGCCTGGCCGGTGTTCTGCCAGAGGGCTGGCACACTCTTCTGCTCCTGGAAATGGCTGGAGCTGCTCTGAAGCAGCAGTCCTGTTCTTAGAAAGTGTGTTGGCGTGGAGGAGAGCAGACTTTGAGCCAAAACTGGCCCTTTAAAAACCCACGCAGGGACCGAGAGGGCTCGGTGTGCAGGATTAGCAAAACATCCACCGACAATCTTCAGGGCTGTGTAGTTACTGTGTATGTATTTCAGCTAAACAAGACAAATCTGGCTGATGATTGTGTCTAACTAGGAAGAATGATTGAAGGTCTGTGGCCTCGTCTGTAAGGATAACATAAATGATGATTGGTTTGAGGCAGGAACTCCCAGGCCAAAGCTAGCAGGCACAGCCGGAGCAGCGTGCTCCAGCACAGCCTCCCGCAGAAGAGACCCCGGGGCTGCCGCCCCCCCTGCCCGGCACTGCTGGGAAGCGTTTTGCCGAGGGGGAGGCAGGAGGAAGCCCGCAGCACAGCCCCGGCTGCTCCCCTGAGCCAGACACCAGCCTGAGCCAGTAATTCCTGCAGCACAGGATTAGGGAAGAGTATTTTTTCTTACGGATTTGGATCCACCGTGAGCTTTCCACTCGAAAAATGTGCCAATCCCCAAGGAAACTTTTCCATCGGATGGAGCATTTATAAGAGTTTGGGCTGATGGGCATGTAGGCACGTGCTGCTCCTGACACAGGCATGGTAGGGCAATGAGTTTTCCTGGGCCAGGAGCAGCTTGCAGATGGACAGCTAGGAGCACGAGGGTGCTAGCAAAGATGTTCCTACTGCACACAAGCTAACACACCTACACAGGTTCTTCTGGTCCTTTTCGTATCGGGACCAAGGTGACAGCAGGTCAAGCAATGCAGAGCTGCGGAGCGGGCGCAGCTTTGCCTGGTAGCGGGGATGTCCAGGGCTCAGGGTAGTGGCCTCCTTCTGGGGTCTTGAGAGCTGCTCTCATGAGCTCAGAGATGGATTTGCATCCTCACGCTCCAGCCTGCTTTCTGGGTTCTGCTCACTGTCTTTGTGTGCTGTTTTCCCAGACTTACCATTGTTTTGGCACTTTTCTGCCACCGCTTTAGTCTTTATTAAAAAAGCCCATTTCTGTACCTGGTGAGTGCTGGTGGGAAGAGCTGGGAACCCAACAGGCATCCAGTGCTTTGTGTAAAAGCAAAATATTTTTCAGGAAATGAAGGGTCACAGTGGGCAGACTAATGCTGGTTAATGAGCAGAACCTCATTGCTGCAATTGTGTTAGCCACGTTCAGCCAGTTCAGAAACCCATTTCTAGCAAGACAATGCAAGTTGTGCACAAAGGGAGTATCCGCAGCAGAGTCTCCGTTGTGGAATCACACTCCCTCCCCAGAGCACTTTCACTGGGCCGTTATCACATGTGCTGTATTATTGGATTTCTCCAAAGTCTCCCTTTATCCTTATTAATGCTGTGAATGTTGTAGCAAGGAGTGATATGATCTAACATTGGATAAAATCACAATTTGTCCTTCTTCTTGGTGTAAATGTAACAGGGCTTAACTGTACAAACAAATAAGCCTAAATAGAAACATTTGTGATGATAAATGGGCAAGGAGAGTGCTCTCTGCAAGGTGAGAGATGACAGTGCCTGTGAACAGAATGGAGAATCTCGCTGCTTCAGGGTCAGTCTCAGGCAGCCTCAAGGTCAGCTCTGCTGGCTCTCCCTCCTCCTCCTCCTCCTCCCTGCGGCGACGGCAGGCGTCCCTACACCTCTCGCTCCCCGGCAGGGCTTCGGGCTCCTCCAGCTGCAGCAGGCTCCCGGGCGCCGCTGCGAGCGTGGCCAGGGCGGTTGGGCTGTGCCGCATTCGGGGCACAGTTCAGCTCTGGCAGCTCGTTCGGCAGGCGGTGGTGAGACCGAGCCCACTCGCTGTCGAAAGGACTGAGCCTCACCGGGAGGGGAAAGAGCAAGTCCGCTCAGCAGCACTTAAATATATTGCTGACGTCTTATTGAATTGTTTATATTGCTGGATTGGCATATGGCGTAAAACATTTCCCTCTTTTTAACGCCTCGTCTTCCCTGTTGAGCAAATAGCACGGAGCTTGGCTTTGTGTGCGGCATGGTGACCTCCCTGGGCGAACCGTCGCGCGCCCTGCCAGCCACCCGCCCTCGGGGGCCCCAGGGCAGAAAGAAAACAGAATAAAAATGGATCGCATCCCCAGATTTACTCAGTGGACGCGATGTCCCTGCCGACCCTGCACGTGCGAACGGGGGAGAGGCAGCGGTGCTGGGGGGAAGGCCACGGGGAGGCCTGCGGGGATGGTGGGGCAGGAGCACCCCGCAGGACCCTCTGCCCCCCAACCCAGTGGCGCGGGGCTGAGGGGGCTCCCGGGCAGCGCCCGGCAGAGAACCGGGCGGCGTGCCCCCGGGGTGAGGTTCACCGGCACAGCCGAGCGTGGTGCGCGGCGCTGACCCCGCGCTCCCGTCACAGCGCAGGAGCGGCGTGTAATGAGGCCCTGCGCGGATATTGATATGACAGAACAAAAGGCCAAGGTGCAGTAAGGACAGCAATCCGCAGGTCTCAGTCCATTTGTTTTTCACAGCAAATCCATCACGGTAATGGGTCACCTTTCGGTGGCAGCTCATGATTACCTGCTTACCGGGGAGCGCGGCAGGTGGGCGGCAGGCCGGGGCGAGGAGGGAGTAGGTGCGGGCCGCCTCTCCCGCCGCCCTGGGGATTTATGGCAGGTCAGCGCCGCGCATTTCCCTGATAGATCAAGTGGATTGGAGTTTATTTGGGTCACGGCGACCGGCGTTGTTTGCTGTGACAAAAGACTGATGGGCAGAGCTCTGGGGAGCGGCGCCCGGAGGGACGCCTGGCCCCGGGGGAGCTGCCGGCGGGGCGGCCGGGGATGCGGGCAGGAGGAGAGCTGGGCGCCCGGCTGCCACCGCCGTCCCTCACCGCGCCGCCCTCGCCCTCGGTGAGGGGGAAGGCGCAGGGGGTGTCTTCTGCCGTGGCACACCCCCCCAAGCCCCTTCATCCCGGGACCGCAGCCCTCACGCTCTCCTCCTCCTCCGCCGACAGCTCGGGGCGCGGTGAACCTCTGCCTTCTGGAAGCAAGGGCGGCCGCTGGGGACCCCTCGCCCCGGCACCACGGGAGGCAGGACCAGAGCCCCGGGACGTCAGTCTGGCAGCGCCCGCAGCTGCGCCGAGCGGAGAGGAAAAATGTTCCTTTCTGTAGCGTCCTGCTCGCACATGTTCCTATTTAATATTCATGCACCAAAATGAGACAAGTGCTTAATGAGATCAGCCGTGAGTTTCATTTGAACTCCACCAGCAAAGGAGTCCTCAAAATTGCTTTGC
This sequence comes from Haliaeetus albicilla, assembly GCF_947461875.1. NCBI lineage: Eukaryota > Metazoa > Chordata > Aves > Accipitriformes > Accipitridae > Haliaeetus > Haliaeetus albicilla. Next base: position 22,470,166 of record NC_091508.1, read on the forward strand.
AGTGGATGTGCTAAAAAGTTTAATACTCGCCGGCTGATAACCTCCGCAGGGACCTCGGTGTGCTATGCAGCAAGGCAGTTTCAGCCGCTCTCCACCGCTATGGAGAAGAGGGAGCTGGAAATTAGTTCTTATTAAAAACCATCCCTCCACGTGCTTCGATAGAGGTGTGAGCAGGTTCAGTAAGATCACGAAGAGTGCGCAGGTCGCATCTGTTGTTCTGCGGGTTGCCTACCTCTCGTTTAGGGTTAATGCTATCAGGGAAGGCACAGACAAAAGCTAAACAATGCTAATTATTTCAATGCATAGAAAAAGCCAGCCTCAGAAGACAGAGCTAAATCTCACAACATCTTAAGGCATGGAAGCCATCTGTGATAAGGACGGTTGCCTTTCAAAGATAAGGAAACAAAATTGAAACATATTATACATAAATGGCTTCAGGCAATGAATCATTTTGCAGCATCCTTGCTGTTGGATTGTGGCCATCACAAAGAAAATAGTAATAATGATAGTAACAATAATTAATACTGCGGGTCCTTTTTGCTGCTCCTGGCTGGAGGGCCCTCAGCCAGATCCCAGATGCTAGGCCAGGAACAGTAAACATACATTTATGGTAATTTTATTTGAACTCTTGAGAATATGTCCCACACCACTATGATTTGATGGCTTATTAAACCCTGCAGGGTACCTTCTCAGGATGGGAGTGCTAGGAGCAGTTGGAGGGAGAGAGAGAGCCATCAGCAGGGACCAGCATCATTTCCCTCCTAATTAAAAGTCAAAATGTCATCTAGGTTTTTGTATTGTAATTGCAATGGTCATTGCAAAGACACCATGAAATCTGGCTGCATTAGCACTTCTTTGGGGGGAGGTCTGGTGAATGAAGATGTATTGAAGGCTGTTTTCTGGCATTCTTCTTGTACAAGTCCAGGCTTTAAGTGCAGTAAATGAGCCCCCTGCCAAGAGCTCACCTCACCTCTGGGCCCCCCCTCCCCCCAACTATATCAGGGGACTTGAATGAAAAAAAAAAATCATACATTCCAACCCTAAATGATACCAGTAAGTTTGTGCAAGCTTATGTAAATCACACAAAAAGTGACAAGTTTTCCTATTAAAAGATAATTGTAATCAGGGTGCTGGACGTGCGGTGCACTGATGATTGGAGATAGACGGGCAGCGTGAAAAGATGGATCGTTTTAATTTGCACCAATTAAATTGAAGTTCATGGGATCATCTTCTTCAATCTTCATGAATACTTTATTTTCTGGCTGCTATGGAGCTATTAAAAAGAATGATTGAGCCAAGAGCTAGGCATAGTATATTTTATGAAATATCACCTTTAAAGAATTTGAGTGCGCCATTTTCATAATGAGTTTTCTAGTACCTAATACCCTTCTATATTACTACATTTTTAAAGTGGATTGATCTGGAAAGTGCAGAAAGTGCAGGTAATGATACATTTTGCTAGGATAAGGTGGCTGATAATGTATCATGTTACTGCTCTGAGAATAACAGATTGCCTTGTGTTTGAGATGTGGCATTCTTATTTTGGTGCTTGCCTTCTGCAGACAAGGGGAATCCTCTATGTCTCCGGAAAAAAATGTTTAATTGTTTGTACAATTTCCTTCTTGTTTCTTCTTTGTCTTTTCTGTATAGTTTGTGACCTCAGAAAAAGATTTCTGAGGTTTGAGGGAGGCTGTTCTCAGGTATGCATTTGTCTTGATGGATGTTGTTAGAACAGAACAGCATGTAGGAGACAACACACTATGGGAGATAAAGAAATACACAACCCTATATTATTTACCAGTGCCTCACATTCTCTTCCCAAGAGAAATGAGTGATGATAGCTTCAAAAGGATAAGTCAATGAGAAGGGTGGTCATCTCTCACTCACAACTGCCAAAAAGGCCCCAAGTCTCACTATTTCACACACAGACAAATCAAAAGCTTAACGGGAAACTGGTGATGCTCAGCTGTGCACTGGATTTGAGCCTAACCTGCTGTTCTCACCCAGCTTTTGTGACTGCAGAGCTGAGAAATTCCTCCTGAGGTGCCCTCCTGGCCCCATGGCCGCACCGCTCTTGTCCAGCTCTCTCCACTCCGAGCCGAAGCGGCACTCGGCTCTGGCTCTCAGGTGCGGGCACCAGCGCCCGTGCCTGTGAAAGCTGGCCAGAAACTCCCGAACACTGTGAAAGCCCAGAGTATCTGTCAAGGTTGGGGTTGGTACCAGTTTGGTGATTGCACTCTTATCCCGCGAATAGCTCACTTTAAAGTTACACTGGACAAAACGTGGACAAATACACAGGAGACCGCAGTTCCTTCAGTGCCTGCGGGATCAACTGGTTCAGTTCATTTTCATCACCAAGGAGCTGTGAGGTGCTGCCCTTTAAGGAAGCTGATCGGAGCAAGCGAGGACACGACTCCCAAGCTCACAGTACCGCAGGAACAAGCGAGCGCGTCCTGCAGGGATGGCCTGCTGCTAACACGTGCTGGTCCCAATTCCCAGGGGTGCATCCTCAGCACTGCAAGTCACAGCAACATGATGCCATCTCTCTCTACATAGGTTTAAGCAACAGCAATCATAATTAACCCTGCTAATTAATCAGGGCATAACATATTAATTGCTAGCACACGAGGCTCCAATTGAGCAGGTGCTGTGTGGGAATCTAATAGGATAATGAACTGACTAGCAGTGCCATGTGCAGCAGAGTGCACATCACTTGGAGGGACAGGCTTGGCAAAACCCAGTGCTTGGCCAAAAATCACTGCCTCTCAGTGTCACTGCCTACAAACAGGGGCGTGGAGGTTGGGGTTCATGGGGTGTGAGCCAGACAGGGAGGTGGGAAGGTAGGTGCCACAGCTGCCCACCCTCCTGGAGCCACGTTTTGGGAGCTGCTGGTGAAAGAGGGCTTGGGAGGGACAACAGAAAGGCCAGGATCGGTCCTGCAGCATGCAGGGAGCCAGAGTTCAGCACCAAAATGTGGGACGTGAGACTCGGCACTGGATAAGCAATGAAGTTCCCTGCTGGTGCTGGAGCCGGGCCAGTCCATCCTGTCCCCTGCTGCAGCCTTTCCTGCTGGGGTGGCTGCTGTGGCACATGGTGTTCTTTCAGTCCTCTGACTGCAGTTAGAGGAAGGCTTTAATAAGCCTGGGCACTTGAGGTTTATTAGGCAGTGGAGTAGGTTCAGACTTTATAACTTTTTTTTTTTTTTCGGGGTGGGGGGGAAGGCACTTAGAATGCTCCTAAGAAGGCATTAGAGGAAAAAGGAAGCTACTGAACTTCAGGCACCTTATAGACAGATCTTGTAGTTAGACCCACATGTAAGTTGCCTAATGCAGTCCACTATTAAAAAAACCTGTAAATTTTTCTTGTCATTCAGAGTTATTCAGACATCACTCTTTCCAGCAAGGCTTTTTTGGGGGGGGGCGGGGGGGGGACGGGACACGGGGGACGACACAGGGGTCATCTGGTTTGTTTTGTTTTGTTTTTTTCTATTAGGAGAATAAAGCCCCAACACCAAGAAATACTTTGTTGCCTCATAATAAATATTTGTATTTGGCAGAAGGAATTATCCAAGCCCTTCACCAGCCTTGCTCAGGAGATCTGCCAGCGTGCAGAAGGACACTGGAGCACAGCGACAGCCTGTGCTGCCCGGGGCACTGGGCAGCAGCTCGGACACCCGGGTGGTGGCAGTGGGCAGGGTAAAACCAGGGCCAGCCTCTCCCCTCGTGCTGCCGCCGGGTCAGCACCATCTCTTCGCAAAAGCCCCCTTTCTCTCCTGCTCCCCCAAGCACACATCGCACCTGAAGCCTCTCCTCTTCCTGCTGCCAGCGGCTGCATTTAGTGCAGCAGCAGCCAAAGGCGCAGGGATGCGGGTCCTGCCCCTCACAGGGCAGAGCTGCAGCTGCCTGGGGAGCCGCCAGCCCGGGATCTTGCAGCCTTTGTGCTACTCCTGCATCGCAGACATGCCTGCTCCACACAGATACAGGCTTGGCGTCAGCCTTGTGTTTAGGTTTCACTACATTTCATACGTAAAGAATGCAGGTACCTGGGTGCTTTTATACCAGCTGACTGACAAGGTCTTTGTAAATTTAATCTTCGTCTGGACGTCGCAACGCAATTCAGTGCAGCACCAGCCTGGATGCAGAGCTTACAACAACAGCAAGAAGAGGAGCCGGCGGAAGGTCTGCCTCCTAGCAGTCCGCGCTCAGTGAGGTAGGCTTGCACTCGTGGGGACGGTCCCACTGCCACCCATCCCAGGAGGAGAAGCCTTCTGTAGTGATCAGGGACCTCCTCGACAGAGGCGGGGGTGACAGGCTGTCATGTCTCTGCATCAGGACCATGGAGGTGAGCCAGGAGCCCGCCCTCATGTTCGTCCACCTTCACATCCCTAATATTTAATAATGTTTTATTTAGGGCAAGAGCATTTACTAGGATTGCAGAGGACCCTCTGTGATCTGCTTCACCATTGTTTAGTTTAATTGTCCTAAAATTGGCAATAGATTAAAAGAAAATAATTATCCCTAATTATGTTAATTAAATGGCTAATTCATTAACGAGCTTAACATCTTTTACTTGGACCATCTCTGCTATGTAAGATTGTGCTTCCAAGAGGAAACGCCAGGCGCATGCTGCATTCTGTGTAAACTAAGTTGCAGCGTGTTTAGTGCAAGCTGTATGAACAAAATCCCCTCATTATTCAGATGACAGAACAAAACTATAAATAGTGGATTGCAATTAAAATCAGAACAATTACTTTTTATCCATTATGCTGCCTTTTGCACAATAGCAGCCTATAAAAGGAAAAAGCACAGTCCTTTTAGATCTCTCTCTCTCTCTCCTCCCTTATCCAGAACTGTAGCTGGCTTGCTAATTAGGAAGCTTTTGAATTAGATTATTTGCATGTCTGAACAGGGCTAGGGTATTAAACATCCCTGAGGACATACTATAATAACCTCTTCAGTGGCTTTTAGGATCCCTAAGGAACCAGGAACTCTGAAAAAAACTCCAAAAGGAGGGAAAGTGCATAACAATTTCATCCAATTAGGTATGGATTAGGCAGCTCTGTGTCTTTGAATCCTGTTCACTGTGAGAAGGTGTTCTCCTTCAGGAACATTTGACAAAATCATCAGGGAAATTATAATGCAGTACCTAAATGAAATTGCAATACCTTAGTTTCTCCTCCAAGAAAAAATAAACTACAAAATCAATACAGTGGTGTATAAAGTAAAAAGAAATGCACCAGTCACTTTATTGCTTAGCTGCAAGCATAGCCTCTGTGTTTATAGCATCCATGAGTGACTATCAAAGTCAGACTCCAAAGGACAAATGCTGCTGCTGCTATGATTGGCCACAGCAGATTTTAATTTTTAAATACCACTGGTATTATCCTCCTCACAATGGCTTTCCAGACTCTTCCAGTTTTAAGAAATCACCAGCCCATTTATATTTAACAAGACAATTAAGCTGCCCGAGCTCTTCAAATGCAGCAACGCTTTGCAGCGAGGCCCCTCCAGGACACTGGGTTTGGTACCAGGCATACGGTTCCTGTGAGCTGCAGGTACTGCCGTGGTGCGCTCCCCGAACAGCCACAGCTGTGTTGCAGAAGGGCAAAAAGCTGCTGTCCCCCACGACACATTCCGTCTGTCCATGCAACCCGCTGCTATTGCATGGGAGCAGTGAAGGACAGCAGGGCTGGAGCCCGCTCTGCTAACATGGTGATTTAGAAGAGCGGAGCGAAACCCAGGCATGTGCTCGGCCCCTCGCTGCCAGCTTTTCTTCCCATAGTGCCTCCAAAAGGCTGCCGTGTCCTGGGACCCTGCCTGCACCCCCAGCCCCACACTGCAGCAGGAGCTGGTGCCCAGCCAGACCTGGCCCCCGGGGACCGGAGCCTGCCTGGGCACCACAGGCAAGGGCACGAGGAAAGGGCAGTGCGTGCAACAGTGCAAGTAAGGAGGAACTGGGGTTTGCACTGAGAGCCCATTGATTTTCCTCCTTTTACCTTTTTTAATTTATTTTTTATTTTTTTTTTAAGTGCTGAGATCTAATTTGAAGGCACTGATACTAGAGCTTCATGAGAAGTATGATTATTATAAAATGCCTGTGGAGGTAAGCCATGCTTATAAAACTGCACCTGCAGGGACCACTCAGTGTCACCTCTCTGCACTGCATCCCACTGCTTGGACTGGAAGCCCAAATATTGGTATCTAATTGGAATGGATTTCCAGAACAGCAATAAGAGAAACTGTCTAGAAAACTGAACACGCAGCACTAAGCTTTATAAATCCTAAAATGTATGGATAAATTGCCCGTGATGGTGTTTGCACAGTTAGTGTATGATTTTGCATACTTGGAGCCATAGTGTTCAAGCACCACTGCAACAGCCTCCCCTTGCCCAAAGCAATCCCTTCTTAGATAACACAGGACTGATTTTTCACTGTCAGATATACAGGGGTTCCCCTCACCACAGGTTTCTCTTGGCCACCAATATTTAGCTTAGGCCTCTCGTGGTCTTCTCTGCAAGGAGCACCACTCCACCTCATGTGAGAATGTCATTCCTTATATTTTGAATTTCTGTCTTTGAACTCCCATCCGTGTCCCCTTGTTCCTGTGCTGGGGAGGGGAGCGAGAGCAGCCCCTGTTTTACCGTGTCCTGGTGACACCCACAACCGTTTCACACTCTTCAGACCAAGTTCCCAAGGCCCTGGGTCATCTGCCTCTTTGCTTTCTGAGCTCAGTCCAAGTCCGCAGTATCTTTTTGAGACACGCACTGCACACCAGCGCTGCACACCGTATCCAGAGAGGAGGCATACCAGATAGTCATAGACAGCTATTGCAGTATTTCCTATGCTCTTCTCATCCCCGTTCCTCTGAGCCCCTGACCTCTTGTTTGCCATTTGGCTTTGAAGGCGTGTTGTTCAAGGTCTCAGCAATGACCAGCTTTCCAAATCGACCAGTTATATGCTGGGGAAGTTCTGGGTTTTAGAGCATTCCTATTTATCAACATCAACCTTCACTAGCTATCACGTCATTCATTCTTCTGCCTTGGTCAAATTTCTGAATTTCTTTCATCTTTTCTGAATTTAACTAATCTATACAACTGTTTCCTTTTCCAGGTCAGTAATTAATATATTAATGCCATTAGATTGAGTGTGTAACCATGTAGCACACTGCTAGTGACCCTTTACATTGATTAATAAAAGACTATCTACCACTTTTGTTTCCTTCCTCTTAGTCCATCTTATTGATTCATAATGCTACTGTATCTCTTACCCCCATTTTTATCTTGTTTCCTAAGAAATCCTGTGGGAAGACCTCATTAAAAGCCTTTTGAAAGTCTAAAAATATGTCAAGATATTCTCTTTTATCCATTTATATATTGGTAGGTTCAAAGTATTCTAACAGATTAATGAGACATGATTTTCCACAGCAGAAACTGTGTTGATTGGATGTGATCTTCAAGGTATTTTATCATTCTATATTTAATAAATGTTTAAACCATTTTGCCAGATACCTGTGCAAAGCTGAATAGTGTCTAATATCCTGGATTACACTTAGAGTCTTTTAAAAATGTATAATATACAGATAAAACCCCTCTGCTCTCCTTCCAGAAAGGAAAAACAGTGCAAATGTTGCTGCTGTATTAATTTTTTTTCTTAAATGCAGTGAATATCTAAATATGTGGCCTTTTATTTTCTCCCCAATCAGCTCTAGGATGAGACACAGTGACTATGTAAATAAACTGTTGATTTGTCTTCTTATATACACACATATACTGCAATCCCCAGAACAGCTAATTGACATAACTGCACCTGCATCACTGGGATGGACCAGGGTGTGAAAATACTCCCTTGAAGGGCTGGAAGAAGCAAGCACCCTGCAGGTTGCCTTCCTTTTTCCACCCAGACCTATTCAGGTCCCCTCTACAGACCCACCATTTAAACTTTGGATACTTTCCACTTCCTTGGAGCTTGTTCATTTTTCCATGAGCTTTTTTGAGAAATCTCTTAACATTTTTCCCTATTATTATTTTACTCTAAAGATTAGCTTGTCAAAGTTTGAACAGTGAAACTATAAAACACTTTTTTTCTTCTCTGTTGGAGAACAGTTAATTTCTTTAAAATGAATACCATCTTAATTACAACCTGCTGTTCATTATAAAACAAATTACTGGGAAATTATTTGTCCTCAGTTGCTTATGTCTCTGCTTTACAAAAAGAGAAACTTCTTACGAAATTCTCTGCAGGCTTAAACCTTTCCAGCACTCTACTTACCAATACAGCACAGGGAACAAGGAACCAGTGACCGATCCTTGCAGCGCTGTGCTTGCAGGGGTATTTGTGGTGGGAGGTCTCTGCCGGCCAACGCGGTGCCAGGACACCGCTGAGACCGCTCATGGGCATCAGCTGGAGATGTTGCTTATGTCCCTGTCAAGGCAAAGGGAGAAGTTTGGGCAGTTCCCAGAGCAACTTCTGAGGACAAGAGAAGAAAGATAATCGCAAAGAGCAGTGAAGGTCACTGCTAAGAGGGGACAAACCGGCAGCATCCAGCTCAGAGCTCTGCCCTCCCGGCCGTACCGTCCCCCCCGCAGCCTGCGCCTGCCCCTGTGCCACAGAGCCCTGGTTCCCCCTGCCCGCATCTCTGCCGCTGCAGGCAGGGTGCTAATTAATGCGTTTGTCCCGATTCTGTTTTCAACTATAGAAACAACCAAGAACTAATAAATCAACCCAACTTCATCTACAGACAGAATGCGTGTTGAAAATGAAGCGTGTGAGCCTGCGTGTGCCGTGTGCTCCCAAGCTCAGAATACCCCAATACCGCCTGGAAATTTTGACGTAAATGGAATACGAGATAGGCCCTTTAAATTGGTAAGCAGGAGATTAAAAAAGGAAAAAAGAATGAAAGTTCCCTGCAGCCTAATCACATCTCTTTGGGAAATTCCCGCACCAACCCAGCCGTGAAGCCAGCACAAATCAATGTGGCCCAGGGGATCAACATTTTACATATATATAAAAAATTGTAAACATCTTTTATGTATGCAATGTAATAACTACACTCAGCATCATGGGCTTTAAAAGCAAATGTTATGGGCAGTTGTATTGCAATAAAGTGGTTAAATGGGAAAGCTTTGAAGGGCTGATAATTTGTACTCTTTTCTTTACCGAACCAACTTATTCTTGTATGAGTATGACAAATGAAAACATTCTTCTATAGGAAGAAGTTTTCATTCATCAGGATTTTTTTTCTCACCCTTTCCATTTTCTGCCACATTTCGAGATCAAAAAGAAGTTGGTCTCAATCCTGATTATGAAAATAGGGTTGTAGATGTAGGTCAGGCAACAAAGAATTTCCAGTTTGGGGGCCCACAGCCTGCAGTGACAGAGCACGGGGGGGCCCACAGGCCACCACCCGGCAGCAGGACAGCAGTCCTCATGGTTCCTGATGGACCGCGGGACAAGAGTGGCCAGTGCGTCTGTCCATCCTACCTACTGACCGGCTGCTCTCTGAAGTATTCCCCAGCCCAGTTTGGTGCATTCTTGTGTTACTCCAGTTGATTTATATGTGGAGAAGGCAAGTAGGTGCTGCTATTAAAATGGTCCCTGAAACCAGTCAGACTACTCTGCCGTATCTGGTAGCTATAAAACACTGTCTATGAAAACATAAATTAATATTTTAAAAAATTATTAACCAATAAAATTAACAATCAAATACTATTTCTGGCTCGCAAATAAAAACAGTGATGCAGGTTTGTACTGTGCCACACTAATTAACGCTGTGGAAGTATTCTCCAGGGCCATGTCACAGTTCCTTCTGGACCAAAAATCAAAGTGAAGCTATGGGTCTGATGCACTAAATGGACAGTAAATAACACATTCACTGCCTTTAATTATTTAACAAGCACAGCAGTGACTCAAGCTAACATAAAATACTGTACAGAAATACTGTATGGGAATGCAGTGCTGTTGAAGGTGTTGGGTTTTTTGCACTGGAGACAAAAGTTCTCACTTCATTTAAACAGGCAGCAGTTCTATCCTCACTGTGCTTCTAAAGACCCTCAGCTCTTTCCTAGGGCTGAGACATGATTTCATTTCCATGCTCAGTTAGTGCATAGTCTCTCTCTTTACAGAACTAGCAGGACCGATTATTTTGTCTTATTTTATTATACCTCGAGGCATGCACCTTGCAGGATTGTGTGCCTCCTTCTCCCTTTATTCTTGGGGGAGTTTTGCCCTTTTGTTGCAATGCAAGTACTGTCTAATGCTGTGCACAGCTCTGGCGTTCAGCATTTAATAAACAACAGACAAACACACCCTTTGGCATAGTCAACCTTCATTTGTCCCCTGAGATTTGGCTCCAAGTTTTACAACATGATGGGGGACAGCACGCAATATCTCATGCTGCTGCTTTTCAGCATGGACAGGATTTGTCCTGGGAGCAACGTAGTGCTCTCACAGCACCTAGAAGCCCTCGGACGGAGCAACGCTCCCCGGCCGTGTGCTCAGCCTGGTCTGGGGCCGGTCGCCCTTCACAGAGATGGCCACGTCTGCCATCCCCGACACGCCAGGTCCCCGCGCCGTGCAAGCGGCCGCTCCGATTCCCTGCCCCAGCCAGCCTGGGGTCCCGAGGCAGCCACCTCGCGCCTGGGAAGCCTTTGGGCAGAAAGGGGTGTTTGGGCCCTGGCAGAGTCCTCAGGCGGTGGGGGCCGGAGCTATGGGACACCGAACGATGGGAGGGATCGTGCAGGGAGCCGCGGATGGACGGGGCACAGCGGCGATGTACTGGGCACCTCCAAGGGGGTTTGCTGGCCGCACTGGTCGCAGGCGCCACAGGAGCCTCCCCTTGGGAGGCAGGGGCTGGGCAGCCTTCGGCAAAATTCTGTGATGGACAACTGTGAATTAAAAGTAATTGAGATTCCTGTGGGGACTGAGCAGTTGAAACTGCTTAATAAGCCAGCGATGATACAGTACGTGCAGCCCGGACGTTACAGAACTGTTTATAAACTGTTTATGACGGGGTGCCTGATCTGAGAGCAGAGGCACTGCAACGGTTGGTGTGTCTTCCCTGGTTTTTGCAAATATGGTATAAATAATTTGTAAAGTGTTGGAACATTTGAGGAGAAACTGTCTTAGAGTTTATTTATTTCCATAGGCCATATCAGGGAATTTTAAAAAGTTAAGTGCTTTACATAAACAACAGGAAATGAGTCTCCTAAGTCTTAAACTAGTATCAGCAGCTATGATCAGTCCTTCCAACTAATACTACCTTAACTGACAGATTGTATGATATGAAATTACTGCCCAGCACAGAGCATGCTTCATATATAAAATCCCCTATCGTGATGAATTGGAAAGAAAAGCTTCCCAGTATTACAGACTTTGGAAACATTTATTAACAATTTGATAATACTGTATGTGGAGGCTTCATGCTCCTCAAATGACTCCTTAGCTTGGAGCAGAATGATTTCACTCCGTTTGCTTTTAACTCCCTTGCATTTATCTTGCCTGAGTGTCTCCACTGGATATTGTTTACTCTTTGGATTAGTAAACTCAGGATTAATTCCACTCTTTATTGCTGAAAGTGGCAGTAAATCCAGTATCAGGGAGAGCCAGGAATCTGCTTAGCTATGCTACATGACCCTTTCATGGGCAATAAAAATACACACCTCCCAGTACGAAGGGACACAGCACTTAGAGGCATAGGCCGTGTCATTAGGGTATGGGTATGCACAGAAGCCCTTGCTTAGCCCCTATTTTCATTAGAAATTATAGCTGCTATAGGATCTTTGGTGTCTCTCAAGGGAAAATAAAATAAAAGGAAAAAGAAACCCCTCACCTTCCCTCCCTGTAAGCCAGCCTGCCCTGGCTGCGGGCTGGTTTCACAGCCTGACGGCCACCTCCCAGCCGGAGCGAGGAGCGGGGGGTTAAAAACAGCTTTCCGTACAACTTCAGGGTCTGGCAAGAGCCCGGCAGTGCCTTGGTTTTGCTCTGGAATTGCTGTCCGTCAGGCAGGGAGGAAGCGGCGAGGGTTAAAGCAACAAAAGCGTGGTACACCGCCAGCTTCCCCAGCTCCCTGCTTTCAGTAAGGCTGGTTTTTTCCTGCTATTAAATCAGCAAAGAGGAATGTGGGGCCAGGAGCTGAGGAGAGCTTGTTGGAAAGGTTACCTAAGTGAACCACGCAATTTTTTTCCCTCAACTTTGTTCCATCTTAAGGTAAAAGGTTCATGCAGAGGGCTATAAATTCCTGTCACATTTTGTTGTAATCTCTCTATGGTTTTATTACTTAAAATGCTGCACTCCCGAGACGGGGAATTTTCCAGGGGTTTGAGGCTGACACGGAGCCACATTTATATTGTGCCGAAGCTCCTCTGGAGTCTCCTTGAGACATGTGGCCGGCAAGCCCGGCGTGAAGGCCTTATCAGTCACTCCACCACGGAGTCAGACCATGAATTATACGGGGAATGGAGGTGGCTCCGCGAGAGCGGGATTGCAGGCCGCCGGGTGACAATAAACATGTCCCGGGAATGTGTCCTCCATCACTCAAGTTCAGATAGCAGATCTGGACCTTAACTACAGCTCCCCATCTCTAAATCTCCCTGTGACCTGAGCGGGAGATGGAGGTGAGTCTCAAGGATATCTGTCTGCCAGGAACTCGCGGAGGAAGTTTATAACCGGCGTGTGCCGCGGCTGCCGTCGCTCCCGGCGCCGCTCCCGGCCCTCTCGCACTGGAGCGGAGGGACGGCTCTGGCCGTGAAGCGGAGCCGGGGAGCCCGGGACGTCAGGGGAGCCCGGGACATCAGGGGGTCAGGGGACCCCCGCTCTGCCGGGGTCCTTCTCGCCTGCCACGCCGCCTGACGTCGGCACAAGGGCACCGGCGCACCCGCCGCGGGGTGGAGGACCAGACACGGCACGAGGACGCAGCGGCACACCGCAAAGTGCGATTCCACTTCCGAATGCCGGCAGAAGGCCTGAAACCTTTCCTCGTGACTTCTTCTTCCATAAACACAGGCGTGAAACCCTGCGGGGCGGGATGCGCGAGCTGAGGACCAGTGGGCGCGGGGCTCCACGCGCTCCCGTCTCCGAGCCGCTCGCCGAGGCTGCAGAGCCCGGACGAGCAGCACCGGGTGCTTCTGCGGTGCAAGGGTATCCGAGGGGGGCTTATCCTCTGTCCCTGCGCTCGCCGTGCTGCGCACCCAGGCTGGGTGACTCATGGCTCGCGAGGGCTGGGGCTGGGATGAGTTCCCTGTAGCGTCCCAGCGCTCCGCTCTGTATGAAAGCAAAGCGAGGGCACGACCTGTCCTCGGGCTCGGGTCGGTGGTGGACACCCGGCCCTTGTGCAATGGCAGAGACCAAGTGGCTCCCCACAGAGACAAGAAATAAATCAATTAAGCCTGTTCCTAAATTAAAATAATAATAAGAAAGAGTATAAATGCAAAGTGTTAATGAAGTAATGAATGAAAGCAGCATGCTCAGCGCCACAACTAAATACAGCCATTAAAAACCATAACCTCTGTAAAATTTGTGATAAAATTACAATTTAATTTTATAAAGATAATTTATTAGCTAATACCTCATTGCACATGTTAATAGCTTGTGCTTAAATAATAGTAATCTTGATTGCTATGCAGTCATTAAACTTTTTTTTTTACATACTGTTTAACTGACCATTTTGTATGTGGTTTGGGAAGAAAAAAGTAATTATTGAAGTCTTAAGCAGTGAGTTAATTTCTAATGAAAGGATAATTTTATTCCAATGATTTTACATTTAATTAACTAAAGCTACATGTAATTTGAAGTTCTAAGGCAGTGCTGATTCATTTGTGTATTGGACAGAAGGCAACACCATGCGAGCAGCCCCAGCCCCGGCGGGACACAGAGGGTGAGCGGAGGAGGCACCAGCAGTAGGAATGAGGGGACGTAACAACGGCCACGAAGTGAGTCTGAGAAATTTTATGTGGTTTTGTGCCATACTGAGGTGGAGGTGAGGGCTGCTAACTGGCAAGGGATGCAGTGATGTTTTCAGACTCTTCGAAGCGGCCGCTGTTCTCACTCTGAGGAGTTTTGCACTGTAGGAATTAGGAAACGAGGATGGGAGGAGGTGGGATGGCGAGCGTGATCTGCCATGGCAGCCCGTCCTGTGGGAAGTGCAGAGGGACACTGGTGCGGCACGTGGGGCAAGTTCTGCGCCAGGCAAGCGCTCTTCCTGCACTGCCCATCTGAAAGCATACAGCTCTTCCAGTTTGGAAAAAGCTGGAAAGTTGGGAAAAACCACTTCTGGTCAAATAAAAAAAATTATTTGGGGGATGTACGAAGAAAAAGGACAAAACTAGACAGGAAATCGTGTTTTTGTCAGTCTGCAAGTGTTTGGGTTTGATAAATTCACCACCTTTTGCTTTTGATTCAGGTCAGTTTTTACACGTAGAAGTTCTCTTTGACATAAAAGGCCAGAAAATTCCCTAAAAGAAGCATTGAACTGTAAATAGGCAAGATCAAACATTGGCATTTTTTTACATCCCTCCCACCCTGTTCATTTCTCAGCTGTGCGCCTTTGCTGCCATTTCACCAGCTCCCACGAGTGCACGGGCAGCTCGTTCACATCGCCCTGCCTGCGCTGCCCGCATGTCTCCCGGCAGGTCTGGGCAAGGGCCGGGCACTGCCGGCATGTGGCTGGTGGGGCAGCCGGCAAGGACCGCTCCCATCGGTTATCCACCGTATCATGTAGGTGTTTCTATGCTGCAGGGGAAACGCTTGTCAGGTTATTGATAAACAACAGATCTGTGTCAGCGCAGATGCCTTTTTAATGGCATGTCCTGAGGTGCAGACATTAGGGTTATATCCTCCTGCCTCCCAGCGATCTGCGCAGCAATCACTCCTCCTCAAGCAGAGAGAGGGCTGCCACTGAACCTGCTTCCCCGCCTTATTAATGCATCTCCCTTTTGCTAATGCAGACAAGAAAAGACAAATCTGGAGCCACGCGCCACGTGGCAGGACAGCGGTGGGCTCGGGAGGGCTGCGCGGCAGGCGGGGGCGGCACGGGAGGACCAGTGCAGCGTTTCCCCAGCGTGCCACCAGAGGAGGTTTGGGTGAAGCGAGGGCAGGGGTGAGGGATGCTCGGGATCAGTGAGGAAGACCGAGGACGGTGCTCGGTTCAGGTGCCATCACCCCGAGTGTCTGCCAACACTGTAAGCAGGACAGCTAACCCTGCCATGGAAACTGTAATATTTAGTGTCCCATCTTGGGGCAAAAGCTTACCTTTGCACTGCTGATGTAAAGAAAATTCTGAAAATGTTTCATTTTGGATGTTATTTGGAATCTAAAATAGTTGACATTTCAATTCTGATCATTTGCTCCAAAATATATTTCAAAATTTCAGAAAGGGAAGTGTCCTGCCCTCTTCCAGACTAGTAGGAACTTTTACAACAGGTCTTTGGCCCCTCCAGCCGCAGGGCTCCTTGGAGAGTTTCAACATGTGCATGAACACAGAGGTGTGCCATACCTGAGTTACCTGAGGTGGTCACATCACATTGAACTGATTAATTAAGCCGTGTTGATATTACTGTCTGCTCCAAAGGTGTTGAGCAAGGCAGGAGAGTTACCCTCCCAAAATAAAAGTTTAGAATCTGCTTTCTCACTTGCATCAGGGTGACGGGAACCCAACACATGCCTACAGAAACACTGCGGTTTAATCCAGCCCAGACCATCCAAGCGCAAGTGAAATCTCCATCGCGCTTACAAACTCTGCTCTGCAAAGGCTCGTGACATGCCCACTTCCCAACAGATTAGCAGTCTGGGATTTTATTTATTTTTGCTGTACCTCCAAAGTACTCATTAGCTGAATGAAGAACTGTTCATGAGAAATGTCCGATCAGTCTCAAAGGGCTGTTTAAGTTGCTGAGCTCGAAGCCCTTGCAGTGGCAGGGGTGAGCCTGGGGCGAGCCTGGGGCGAGCCCAGCCCTC
The DNA here is from genome assembly GCF_947461875.1 of Haliaeetus albicilla. Taxonomy (NCBI): domain Eukaryota; kingdom Metazoa; phylum Chordata; class Aves; order Accipitriformes; family Accipitridae; genus Haliaeetus; species Haliaeetus albicilla. Next base: position 22,486,113 of record NC_091508.1, read on the forward strand.
CAGCAGTCCCAGGGCAGAGCTGGCCTCTGCCTCCCCGGACACCCCGGAACACCCCCACCAGTGCTGCTGCTGCCTGGGGGTCCTCTGCCCGGCCAGGGACCCCTCGCCCTAGGAGCAGCCCATCCTCTGGGGCCGCATCGCAGGACAATTCACTCTCATTGTGAGTGTGCCCTGATGACTTAATTATTTATGAGGAATGTTTTATCCCGGCTTTCAAACTAACGCAAACAGATGTTGCCAGACCAAAATGGCTCTTTTTGCTAGATCTTGATGGATAGTCAGAGTCGCGGAGTAACATGGCATTATCGGCAGCGGTCATGCCTGCGTATTGGTGGACTGCAGGGCATATCTCCCCACTGAACGGAGAGCCCTTTCTGCTTGCCATTATCTTATTTGCAGAGCTCCTCTCCTACCTCACTGTACAACACGGCTCTCGTATTTATTTGTTTGACTTTGACTGCATGACGTGCCTGAAGACAGCACGAACCCGGGGCTCGGTCATCGTGTGAAGCCCGGGCAGGTTTGCGCAGCCCGCATGAGCATCGGCGCCCAAGCAGGCTCCTGCCCAGCACCTCCCGGCAGTCCCGCTCGCCAGTGCCGGACCGGCAGCGCGGAGGTACCGGTGCACCAACGGGCATGCACACCTGCCTGGCCCCGCTCCCCCCGCCCGCTCCCCAGCGGCACCGATCTCCTGTTTCCATTTCAGAATAAAGATGTTGGTCTCTGATGGGAGCACCAGACATCTGATGTTTCAGAAGCTGAAGTAGCTCAGCTTTGTTCATGCTTTTAATCCTTCAGATAGGTTTTGTTTCCCTCTTCCCGAACAGCTGCTGTTTTCTCGGGCGCTGCAGCTTCCAAAGGAAGGTGGGTATTTGTGCTGGGCCATGCACAAACACCTACAGAAGTGTGCCCGAAAAACAGAGTTTATTTTGCATGTCTTAGTACATCTGATATCAAATGCTTGTGTTCATAAACAAGCACTTAGGTTAGCAGCAGTTGCCCACTCGTCAAGGAGAAACAAAACCATGCAGCTTATCTGACTAATCACAACCGGACAGCAGGGCTCAAATTTAAAATATTCATGATTTAGCCCAGAGTAAACATTTCTCAAAAATATAGTAGCTGCAGGAATATTAGCCCTGGGAGTCACGGGGAAGCTAGGAACCTTACCACATTGTGCATCGACTGCTGCAAAAGATTACGATTCTTTAAGAAAAATCTCTCATAGCCACAGTTTACAGGTTTTAATATTCTGCCCATTACCACAACCAAGCACCACCCTTGGAGCACACATGCAAATAGCAGGGGAGAACTGAGAAAGACAATAAAACTGGAAGCAGCCTTTGGAAGGGCAAATAAATAATTTGATTGCAATGTGAAAGTGTTTTCCAGTTTGATGGGCATTTCCTTTTCATTGAAAATAAACCAGGCTAAATGGCTCAGTGGGTCCCGTGCACCTAAAAATGGGCCCAGCTAGCTTGTACTCTCGGTAACAGTGGGTATCATGGAGGTACATAAAAACATAGTTTATTGTTAAATTAAGTGTCCTGTTCTTGAAAACAACCCTTAAATTTAACATTCCAAGGCTGCTGCTGTTTATTTGCACTCTCGGAGCACTCTCAGTGCTGTCCACTCAACTACTTGAGAAATACATTGTAATAAAAATAAATGGACAGTTTGGGTTTCTCTAAAATTAAAACAGGATATACAGCAGCCTTGCACTTCTTCCTTGCACTGAGGTAGCCTGTGATAAAGTCACATTGTGTCAGAGATGGCAAATTATGTATGCTAATTACTTACCGGAATTTCAGATTTGTCCTTACCATAATTAAAAAGGTGTCACTTTATTAGAATAGGGCTGGAATGATGGGGCTTGGAGCAGTGGAGGAGATTTCTGGTTAGAGATAATTACCAGTGATGTATTCCTTTCCCTCACTGCCATTTTTGCTGCATTCCCCCCATTACTGCGTAATGGATGGCTTGCATGTCTGCCCGTGGAGCCGGGCTGCCTGGCACGGGGAGCGCCCATCCAAGGGTGGCTTCCATCGTTAGACCTCGGACCTTGCCGGCATGGGGAGCCTGGCCCGAAGCCGTGTTTGCTGATCACATCGCTACCGATTTTACCGATGCACCACCTGGGGATACAGCGATAGAGAGGACGAGCCGGGGTTAGTCCTGCTTCGGGGTGCCCCCTCTGCCCATCGCGTCATTCCAGAATTTCCCCATGGACAGGTTATTGCTGCTGGCGAGTTTCCATATGCTGCTCTGCAGTACCTGCTACTGCCCTCCCCCAGAGCCGGGACCCTGCGCCCCGCAGACCCTGGCTCGATCCGCTGGGGAGTGCGGCGAGGCCACAAAACTGCCCCGTGTCAGAGGAGGGGTCGACGTGCTCCGCACCCCCTGCGGCTGCCCCCCGCTCAGCCCCACTGCCCGGGGCCGGGCTGGCCCCTGCAGCATCCCTCTGCCCGCGCCACTGTGAACGAGGGTCCAGGTCCACACCAGCTAAAAGCCTGCCTTAAGACAGACACGTTATTTATATGCATTGTAATATCTTTCTGTTGGCAGAAGAGACTTGAACCTGTCGAGGGCAAACTCAAGTCTCTCCCAGGGCCTGGCAAAAGAAAATAGCAGCATTTAACCGCGATGAAAGTCACAGCGTAAACAGGGACGCAGAGAGAATAATTGCATGGCTGGAAAGCTGGGCTCCATGTTATCATTACACATTGAATTCTTGGTCTGTAAGTACAGGGATGGCGTTAACCCCGGCAGAAGATGAAGGTTATAAAAGAGGCATTACTTGGAAAGGTCAGCAGGCTATTCAAACATGGTGCAGATGCAATACAAAGATTCAATACTGAGAGCTATTTGCAGTGGCTTGGAGAGGCAAGAAGAGTGGGAAAGGCAGGCACGTGCCCATTTGCTACAGGGACTGGGAGGCTCCTTGTGCAGCAAACTTACTGAGCAGAAGACGAGGTGGGATCAGCCCCGATCCAGCCCTGATTGCACCTTAGTGCTCATTAGCTGTGCTGTTAGCCGCAGTGGATGCTCTGCAGTGTGACTTTGCAGCCAGCACCATGCTGAACTCTTGCAGCCATGCCTGGAAATAAACAGGCAAAGCAAAAAGGGAGAGACAGCTATTCTGTCTTGATACCACCGAGGTTTGGCTGTGGACTGTCATTGATCCGATCTCTAATTCAACATATTTGGACAGTTAAAGCATTTTTTTCTTTTAGGAGAGACATCTCTAGGTTAAGCGCTGTACTGCAGCCCATACGCTCCATGTCTGGGGTATCCACAACACAACAGCTCTTATGGTTGATGGAGAGACCCATCAGACTCTACATTTTTATAAAAGATTGTTTGGTTAGCTCATGAGGCAGTGTCATTATTGCCAAAGGGTTTTGCTCCCCAAGCCTGTGCTGAATATTGTATTACTTTGCCATGCTCAGAAACTGAAATTACAACAATTTAATTTTGAATATGGTGGCATTATTACCATTTGTATTTGCCATTTCATAAGACTTTTCATTTCAACTGCTTTGCTTTCCTGTCAAGAGGAAAAACCTTCAATCTATCGGCTTTTACCAGAGAGAGAACTGTGCCGGAATGTAATGCAGTATTGTATATTTCTTCTCTAATGCTCTTTTGAACAAAATCATCTATTTCATCAACAGTATATCAGCGGTGACCAAAGACCATTAAATAATGCATCTCACTCAGGAGCAGTGGAGCAGGGAAAGGGCTCTGACCTGTTTTAAACCTTATTACTTTCTTGCATTATGCCCCTCACTGCAATCTTTTTGTTTAAGTGATTTCAGCTGAGGCGTTGCTTCCTGCCTTAAAATACAAGGCAGACATGTTATTTCTGAAGTGGTTGGTAGACTCAGCCTCAGCATTTCCCATTCTACACCAAAAACAGCCTCTGTGTATTAATCTTTGTTAACCTCGCCAAATACACACACACACACGTGCGCATGTCAGGAGTCTTGTGTAAATAACATCCCTCTTTATTTTGGATTTCACGTGCAGGGAGTTTCCATTTTATTTGGACTTGTGGCTTTACTTCCTAGCAAATGTTTGGTGCTTGCAATTAGCAATCACAGGGTTGGTAAAGCACGCAGGGAAATTAATGTAGAGTGGAATAGCCCAGAAAAAGAAGATACGGTTGTAACAATCAGAGGAGGTCAGGACTGGTGCTACAGACTGAGATTTAAGGAACGCGGCAGTGTTGCAGAGTTACTTTGATTTCCCTATAACCCCTGCGCTGTCTGTGCTGGGAGGAGCATCGCAGCACCAGGAGCGACTGGCGGTGGAGGAGCCGGCGATGACCAACACGAGCAATGCAGAGTTTGCCACTTTCTCCGCCAGCGGAGCCCTGCAACCCGGGCACCTCTCCGCTTCCCAGAGCAGCACAGGGCTGGCTCCAGGACTGCAGAGCACGACCGTCCCCACGCTGCCCCTGCCCGGACGGGAAGCCCCCGAAGGCATTGCCCGTGGGCACGCGGCCGAGCAGCGGGTCCTGTGCGCTGGTGCCCTGTGCGGGGTCAGCTGCAGCCTCCCGTGGTGCCCAGCACCGCCTGCCCCTGCCTGCGGCACAGCCAGGGCTCGCGATCAAGGCATCTCTCAGCACAAAGGGACAGCCAGCCCGATCCAGAGGCAGCTTGCTTTCTGCTGCTCCTCCAGCCAGTGTTTGTCCTCCCATCGCCAACGCTCCCGACGGAGAAGGTCCTTCCTCTCGCAGCCAGCAGTGACGCTGTGCCCGTCCCGGCAGGCACCTCCATCTGCAGCTCCTGCGCTGGGATGCGGGTCTCTGCCTAACGACAGAAGGTGGCATGGGGACGGCTGCTCTGGGGAGGGGGTGGCAGCCGTGGTGGGGTGCAGGGGGTCCCACCTGCACTTTGCTCATGGATGGAAACCGTGCGGGCGCTGCCGGGGACGATGCATCACTCCAGTGCGAAGGCTCGGCTAAAGCCTAGTGCTAACAGCCCAGGTGCTGGGTTTGCTCTCCGCTAGCCCCTGTGAAGCACAATCTCCCACCAGCCTGCGAGGAGAAAGCCTCAGAGACTTACAATTACATTTTCTCACTAGTCTAATGAGGTGAGAGACAGACAGAGGAGAGAGTTCCCTGGGCTAATTTTCCAGCCAGCAGCCACTGCGTTGCTCCTATACTGTGAGAGGCAGAGGGAGAAATGACTCTTCCAGATTAGAGGCTCTTCCTGAAGGCATTTTGGAGCATATTCCTCCCGGACACTACAGTAAAAAAAATGAAGATGACAAACTATTTTACTACGTTCAGCTGGAATGAAGTAACCCAACAACAGACCTGTGTGGTGCTGGGGGTGTGCACTGACCAGGAGAGAGCACCTAGGGAGAGTGGGGAGCGGAGTTTGGCCTGAATCATTACACACCGTGCTTTCCTCGAGCGAGGGAGACAGCAGGTCAGCACCTGAACAGGAGGAGGAATTAGCTGTAAGAGGGAAAGAGCATTGCATTTGTCTCCCCAACTAGTGAACAATTTGTTATCATGAAAATGTTAGCAATGGAATAATCACTGCCCGGGGGAGCAGAGCACTGATCTCCAGAAGGCAGGTGCTGGAAAAAGAGTGCTCTGCCTTCCTCCTAGGCATGATGGGTCCTTCAAAGCAGAGAAACCCTGAGAAAGCCCTTCTCATACTCGCAAGGAACATGGAAGGGAAGACTAATTTCTTGGTTCATGCCCTCCGTGGTCTTTGCACTGGATTCAGGTCAACATTTGACTCTTTGGAGGTTCTCTGACAACTTTGGTTCAGACCAACAGTGTTGTGTGTTCCTCTCACATTTCTGATTTCAGTACACCAAACACACTTCTAGGATGCCAGAATGGACCTGAGAAACCTGAAATTTCTAATCTGGGTCTAAGTCAGGAGAAAGAGTAAATGAAATCCCTCTTCCATCATGACCATGTACAGTGTGTTAGCATGCACTTGCATTTGCATGAATGCAGAATGTTTAATCAAACCAGACCGTAAACAAGATTGAAACTTCCTCATCTGACTGACAATCCAGCTGGTCCGATTTGTCCCTAGCCATCCTCTGAAGAGTTTGGAGCTTGCAGTTGGTCCTGGAATTAGTTTTAGCCTGAGATTAGGTCTTGGTTAAAAGGGTGTATGTAGGAGGCACCTTTGCCTCTCTTTCCTTTTTGCTATCTGCACACCACTGCTCTGCTCATGCAAACTAGCAAGAGATCTGTCAAATATCAAATAAGAATTTTGTTGCTGAAGCTCTTGGAAAATTGACAGGTAGCATGCAAGCAAACATTAAATCAATAACAGCAAATTTCCCCTGGGAAACTTGCAGTGTTTTCTCATCAAAATCTTAAATCCTTAAAGAAACCATAAAAGGTTTACACACCTCGCATTGGTTAATCTGGTTACCTCTGCATTGCTCAGTGCAGGCTGATCACCGAGCAGCGAGTGTAATACCCAGTGCTGATCACCGAGCAGTAAGTGTAATACCCAGTGCCCCACGCTCTGATGTATTGTAGCTTTGTTAGTCACTGTGGCTCCTTGGTAAATTCATTTGGAGTCCTCCGGGGTTTTAAATCTCTCATTTGGCCAACAACGAGGTCTGAAAAGATTGCAGTTCATTTCGACCCACAGTGGATGGAAGGCTCATTTACTGGCTGCAGGCAACTCAATCAGGCTGGCCGCTGATGAGTGAGTGACTTGTTCAGACCGCTAGTCAATATGTGTCTGCTGTGATAGAATGTCAGCATCTGCTGGCTGCTCCTGTCTCCCACTGCTCTGGCTTTTTTCATTTGGTCTGATCAATGTTATTAAAAACACCTAGGAGTTCCTTAACTGCTCTGCCACTTGAGGCTTTTCTTTCTTTCTTTTTTTTAAACACAACCTTGTATTATCTGCAAACATGTGCAGATGATGTACATGGATTGATTTTTTTACATGAATGTACAGTGTGTGGGACAGTGTGTGTGTATAAGTATGCTCAGGCATGTGACTTTTATGTAGGAGATGGCTTTAAAATTACATCATCCTGGTTTCATTTTTTTGTGTGTGTTGCCCTGAAGTAGCTCAGACTTAGAGGCTTTTGCAAACATCTAGTAATTATTATTTGTGGATAAATCTTCAAATGTAAGCATGCAAAAAATAATACACCATCCCTAAAATTGAAGCTAGAATTCCCAAGTGGAATCAGTAACACCCTGTGGACACCTGTATATTAAAAATCAGACCGTTACTCCAAGTAAAGGGGAGATACAGCTTAGGTAAATAAGTACAGGGTTAAAATCCCGTTACGTGACAGGTCTGAAACATAAACACCATTTGCATTGCCCTTTGGTCAGCCCACCCACTCTCTGCCCAGCAATCCATTTCCTGGGGGACTAATGACACACCATGGCACAGGCGGGTCAGCCACCAATTACGTAAAAAAAGGAAGCAGAAAAAAGATACGCCGCTAAATGTTTTAATCTGTCTGCAAAATGTGCACGCTCTTGCAGGAATTGCACTTTCCTGTGGTGGAGGAAGGAGAACGCCGTGTTCCATGGGCAGACCCCAGGCTTCGCATCGCCCAGAAGCGAGGACAAAGATGACTGTGAAGGCTTTGGATGATACCAACCCCTGCTGCCCTGTCCACGTTTGCATCATCAATGGATGTTCCTCCTCCTTCATCCTCCACAGACACGAGATCATCTAAAATCTTGATTGTCACTGTGCTAGCCAGCATGCTCAGAGGAGGGTGTGCTCCAGGGCTTGTGGTGCTGAGAAACGTGGTCCACAGCCCGTGGGAAGCCTGGTAAGCACAGAGCTGACCTTCGCTTCTGCTGTCCTGTCTCTGCAGGCTACGGCTCTGCAGAGGGGCTGGGCAGCAGCCAGCCCGGCTTTCCCGGGCCTCTCCGTCCCTGTGTCGCACAAAGGAGAGGCAAGGTGATCTGCTGTGACCTGAGGACATGCTTCAAAATCCTCCCATGCATTCCTCCCTACCCCCTCCCTCTGCAATATGGCATCCAAAATAGATACCAAGAAATGACCTGCCAGGAAAAAAATGGAAGCCTATAATTATGTTATTGAAAAACTGTTCCATACTGTATTATTTAAGGTTATTTTATTATGATGTTGAGATGAGTTTCTTAAAGAAGAAACTCTGGTTTTATTGCACTCCTCACGGAGAGAAGCCTTGGGTGATTTGATAGCCTATTTGAACAAGAGGGATGCTTTACGAGCCCCTATAAAAACTGATGACCCCACTCACATTTGTATTTAATGAAATAAGGAGGAGCTTTGGTTATGTTTTCAATAACCTTCACTGCTATTTCAAACCTGCCTCAAATAAGAGCCAGAATCTGCATGTTTCTGTGGTGAACGCTGGCTGTCCTTAAGGAGGGCACTGGGGGTTCAGCCTGGCTGGAGAGCCATCCCGCCATCCCTGCTGTCCCCTGCGATGCCATTACAAGGGCCGTGTCCTGGAGATGGTGATGATGGGATGGGCGAGAAGTGCTGTCCCAGGAGGGGAGGAAGGTCGGGCTGGGAGAGGGGCTCCGGTCCTCCTCTCTCTGCCTCAGCCTCCCCAGGCACCAGCACAGGTTTTATTTCTAAGTAACTTCCCACACACAAAATCAGGCTTCTTCATTACACAATTTTGGTCTGTCATAAAACATTAAATCTCTCTGAAAAGTTCCAGTGCTTGGATCCTTCCCGTTAGATTAAATAATTGCCGCCGCTGGAAGGATCAGAGGCTGCTCGTCTCCAGGTCTCCATGGCGTGAGATGAGCCCAGCGCACGGATCCCGGGACCAGCCTGCATCTGCAGCCTGCAACGCACTCGGCTGGGGGGGGACAAGCCGGTCCCCGGCACTGGGACGGTCTTTGGGGTGGTGGGCATCTCTTCTACACCCGGCAGCCCCCCCTCGGGAGGGAGGGAGGGAGGCCCGGCCCAGCCCGATGATCTAAATATCTAGGTGGAAATAAGCGTTTCCCCGACTCGGTGCCCAAGGCGACCCAGCGGTCCCCACGCTGCGTGCGCTGACTGCGTGAGGGGCCACAGCTCCGCAGATGCAGCAGAGCAGCTACTTGTCTTATGGTCTTCTAAAATGTAAGGCCTAATTAACTTTAATCAATGGCGCTTTCTCCGTTGAGTTGTCCAGATTTTGAATGCTCCCTGCAGCCAATACCCAGCAAGGTTAATTTAAGATGAATGAAGAAAGAGAGAAAAAACTGTGACGGGAAGGTCTGGGACAGGCACTGTGACGGGGTGTAGCTGCGTGGCCACAGAGTCTGCAGATGTCCTACGGCTGCAGGAGCTGCTTTCTCTCCTGGAGCTCAGAGGTGAGGAGGGGGAACCTGGCAGGGTTTATTAAAGCACATCCAAGCCCTCAGACTTACATTTGCATTCACAGTTTGATGTAGATGCCACATAAGCAGATGCCTATGAATAAGCTAGAACAGGGTTATAACATCCTTGTGGTGGAGTGATTCAGTGTAATGCCTCGGCAAGCTGTTCTTTAATGGGCTGGAAGTCTTATTTTTACGATCATTGGAACGTAAAGGGTCAGAATCTTAATCTTCTAATACTGTGTTTTTAACAACATTTACACTTTAACATATTGAAAAATCTCATCTCTTTCTGCCAACCAGCATGACAACACAATTCAAATCGATCAGTGCAGCAGTATATTTAGGCATTTTAAACATATATCAACCTGGCTGAAATATTTTTTTCACTTCCAGTACTTCTTAAAACCTAGGAGTTTCTAACTTTTATGTTTCTTATTTGAGCCTTTGGAGTTCAGCGGAGTCTCCCACCTGAATAATTCAGCAGCATCAAAGAAAGAACAGAAACAGAGGTTACGGTCCGGCATCCAGCACAGACACAATGCTTTATGGCCCGTTGCAACAGGGGAAACCGGTACCCGAGGAAAACAGAAAGTTTGCAAATTGTCTGCAGGTATGGAGAGAATTAAATCATGCATCACCCTACAAAACTAAGTGACAAGCAATGGGAACACATCAGGAAGAGAAGACATTTTTGTTTCCATGAAACCTTTGGGATTGAAGGGGAAATATTTTTCAGAGTTTACAAATCTTACACAAAACATTCTGCCCAGGAGCCAGTACTCAGAGTGCGGGAGTGACTTCTCCTCCCAGAATAAATGGATTAGGTTCTGGGCTGCGGAGGGGGGAAAAAAGAAAGAAGGCACTGTTGGGGCTTCCGCATTGATGATACCTTCCCTCACAGTGTCACTCTTTGCTCCTTTTCTGTGCCCCTTTTCCTTTAACATGCTCCCCAGATCCCCAGGCTGCACATCCGCATGCCAGCTTTCAGGTCTGGGTCGTGCGGGCAGGACTTGGTCTGCTCAGGCTGGAGGACAGAGATGCAGGACCTCTGCCCCAGCCCCTTCCACAGCTGCAACTTAGCACTGGGACAACAGGGCCTCACAGTTCACTTTTTATTTAATTAAAAGCTCCTTAACCAGTTTTACTGTTTTCTGGACTAGGTTGCTCTCTGGTCCCTCGTGAGAAGGGAGCTGGGCATATGGGCTGAACCATAGTGATTTGATTCATGGGCTGAAATCATCATTGAACAAGTGTCACAACATGGCATTAGATTAAGAACTAAAGTGATGGGCTATGGTGAGCCTGTTCATTAGTATTAATAGAGCTTAATTAGGGACAAGCATGGTGTTGCAGGGAAATGTGAAGGTGGCTGCAGTTTCCATGGCAGGAAAAAAAAAGGTGTTACTGATTAAAGGTGAAAGAAGTCCATAAGCCTCATGCCTGTCTCTGAACCCCAGCACAATTTAGGCTGAGGACATGGCCCTCCTGCCCCAGAAGAGTGAGAGACTGGGTCGAGTTAAGGAGCCAGAAGAGAGGACTGGAAAGTCCAGACTAAAACCAGGCAATGAAATCTGGGGAAAGTCCTACCCTTCATACAGGGGACTCTGTCACAGGGAGAGCCGTTCAGCTCCGACTCGTTATAATGGAGGAGATGACATGTCAGATCAGCTCTTCCAGTCCCAGGGGAGGGGAGTCAGGAATGAAGGGAGCTCCCGAGATCCATACGGGGGAGAGAGACAAAGGGACAGGAACAATAAGTGCCTGCAGGAGCAAATCTCCATGTGGCACTGGACCAGCAATGCAGGCAGCTCTGCCAGGGCTGTGGCTATTTTGCAACCACAGTAAATATCCATGGATGCATTTGATGCTTTTATAATGATTTCAGTTGTTTCCTTATCTTCAGTATCCTCCCTCTTGTACCAGTTCACTTCCATTCATGCTGCTCTCTGCTTTATGGTTCTTAGGTCATTGTGCATCTCTCCCCATTTGGCAGCATTAAATTTTATTTACCATATGTCCCTTCTGCTACAAAGATGATAAAATCCTTTGGATTTTTGTTGTTGCTGTCGCTAGCTCATTCGGCGCTCACCTCAATTTAGTATCCTCAGCAAGTGGAGCTGATTTGTTGTTGGTTTTCAGTCTAACAGAGGTCCAAGCTGGGACAACTGCCAGGCTGCACTGCAAACCTGCACTTGACTACTGCTTTTTTTTTAAAGCACTTTGCCAGATACCATCCCCTCAGGAGGTCTCTAACACCTCCTTGGTGGGAGAGAGCATCATATGGACCTTTGGCAAAAGGACCAAGAGAACTGCCAAGAAAATCCTTTGTACTTGGTTATTTTTCATTTTTTGTTCATATTCTGTTGAAAATATCTCCCCTTGTTGATTATACCAATCAACATCTTTATACCTGGGGTTAATGTGCGTTTCAAGCAGCCCATGACTACAGAAAAGTGGAAACACAACCTGGGAATAATATCCAGGGCCAGATGGACTTTGCCCTTATTCTGCTCTGACTTCGGTGGGGTGGGCTGCCAAGGGAGGCATTGCTTGGCTGTGGGGGCTGTTACAAACTGGGAGGAAAAGAAATGCACCTTTGGACGCCGTGAAAGAACTTATGGCAGCCAAAGCTACAGAGTCAGGGAGCTCCAGAATCCTGCCTTCTGTTTCAACAGCCAGAGATACATCTGCATTTTAGGCTCTGCATTCACTTGGCGAAGGCAATCTTGCCCACTTTTTACCAAAGCTCATACATTCCTCCTATTACGTTTAAATTAAAATGCAGCAGACCATTTTAGCACTCATGAATGAGTGAAACGCAAAATGCTGGTACATCGGGCTTTGCTGCTGCATGCAAATATATCTGGAAACAATGGCTTAAAATTGTTTCCACCTTCAACCACATCAGGAGGTGATTTCAAGATCCTCTGTGGAATACTAATACTTACTTCTAGAAGTCTTTTAATTTTCAGTCACTGAAGGGGCAGAGTTTGAGATGCAGCTAGCTCTCCTTTTAACAAAATAATAATAATCTCTCACTTTCATAACATCTTTCAATTCAAAGGGTCTCAAACTGAGGCCCTCATCTTTCTGAGAGCATCACACAGCCAGAGCTCGAAGCTTCAGCCAAGGCATGCTGAAATCAGAAGGGCTCTGCATGGACCAGTGAGCCCATCTGCATGATTGTCTTGCAGGATAAGGGCTGAACTACCATATCCCAGTTGCCTTGCATTGACTTTTTTCTTCCCAAGAATGGCCTGTTTTGCAAATGCTGCCATGGAAGCGCTGTCGTTGCTGGATTAGGACACTAGAAATTGAAGCTCAGGACTGCCACTGCACAGCCTCGGGCTGCCTTGCCCGTGTCGCTGTAGGCGCTGCCTTTGCAACCCTGCAGCGCCCGAGGTGTTTCTGCAACACCCCTCTCCCCTCTGCAGCCACACGGCTTGACACTGCCTGACTCCGGCAAAGCCCTGCTGTGTGTGCATCAGGCAGAGATGCCAAGGACCGACAGGACGGTTCGGGCCATGGGCCCATCTCCACCAGCGTGGGGCAGGGCAGGGACCTCGGTGGGGCGGTGCGCGGCCCTGGTGCGGCCGGGGACGTGCCACCGCCATCAGCCCACGCAGCACTCCCGCTGCCCCAGCCCCGCGTGAGCCCCGCGAGCTCCCGCCGCCGATCTATGGACAACCAGACTTGAAGAGAGCTCAAATTAAAGGTAAGTAATTTCCTTTTTTCCTACCTTGAAATTCCTATTGATTTCCTACCTAAATAGAAATTCCCATTGATTTCATGTCTGTTCATATTAGTATGTTACGCTGTCACCTTTTGTTTTCAATATTATGTTGTTTTACGTGTTGGTGTGTTTGGGAGCGCGTTTGGCGGTGCCGCGTCCCTGCGATGCGTGCACCCCGCGCGGGCACCCGTGCCTCCCCCATCGCCTCGGCCCACGGCCAGACCCTGCGCCCGCCAGCCCCAGCTGAGCCCCGACGCCGCGGCTGCTCCTGGCCCCGGCGGGGCATTCGGCCAGGGAAAAGAGGCGCTTCGTGCCCTTGCTGCGGTCGCTGCACAGGGAGCAGAGGGGAACCCGCAGCCCCAGGATGGGCTGAACCCCCATCTCAGATGCCGGCACCCCGTGCCGCTCGAGACCCCGTTTCTCTGCCAGCAGAGGCTGCGGGCTCTCCCGCGACCGCGTGTCATGGCCAAGCCGGTGCTGGCACCGGGGCGCTCAGCCGGGACTGCTCACACCACTGCTCCACCGGCTCTGCAGGGGTTATTTTTCTAACGTTTCCTCGTGAAAGCTGCTTTCTGTTTAGAAATCCTGTAGCTAACAGCCTGTTGTGGTCCTCACATCTCTGCTGGTCAGACAAGTATCTTCCCCCTGTCCCCGGCGTCCTCTATTTCTCACACCTCACTGAGCAGGCATCGCCGCGCCGAGACCTCTGACCGAGTTGTCAAGGTGACGGGTGCTGTTATCCTAAAGTAGTTATTTCACATACATGGTATTTTGTCCCTTGCTTTTATTGAAATACAGAGGAGATACCAATTATCTTCCTAATGGTTTGCACAGCTTCCTTCTTCTTTTAAATGGGAGTTAATGATAAATGGTTTGAGCAGGGTGCTGTTTTTGCATGGGGAGCTCTTGGGCGTCCCCTGCTTTCCAGGTGTCCGGGGACACAGGGCAACTCTTCTCACACGCTCAGATGAGCTCTGCTTGCACAGGCATTATCATCAGTTTTCTCCTCCCCGCTCAACCTCTGCAAAATTAAAACATTTTCCTAAATGCCTGAGTGCTGGTGCCCTCCGTTCCGCAGGCGGTGAGGTTTTAGGGGTGCCAGCAGCATGCGGGGCTCCCCGGGGGGTTGGCACGGGAAGGGAGGGCTGCGGGCAGTGGCTGGGGGACGCTGTTGTGGGCCGAGGGCCTTGGCTTGTCCCCCGGCCGGCATGGCGCTGAGCCCCGGACCGCACGGCTGCCTGACGCTCCCAGTTCGGCTGGTGATGCCGGTTTGCACAGCAGCAGGTACGGCTTGTCCCACGTCTCCCTCCTGGGAAGAGGCACATTAAAATGCTGATATTATGCCAGTCTTAAGCCAAATAGTGAGGAAGAGGCACTTTTCTGCGGCAGCACAGCTCCTTGCTAAGGTACGCTGGGGGAATAGTCAAAGCGGCAGCTCTCATGTAAAAGCACCGTTAGAGGGTGGTTTGTAAAAGCAGCCGCGAGTCCAAGCGGATTGACTTCCCTCCCCATCGGCTCCCTTCTGCTGAGCCCAGGCTCCCATGTCATATGGGATGGACCTCTTCCCACCCGGAGTGAAGTTTTATCCACCAGTTCCTGCTCTGAGAGTACCTGGAGCTCAGCAGCTTGAGCGTGTGTGTGCAGAGGAAGGGGCTGCCGAGAGAGCTCCTTTCCTTTCCAGCATTATTATTGATGTGATGCGTCTCGGTGGATTAGTAACGGATGTGGTATAAGCCAGAGGGTTTCTTTTGCCTTCAAGCCTGCATTACCCCGTCAAGAACAGAGGTTTCACTGGCACCTGATAAGTCACATAAAACAGATAAATACTTGGGAGATACTGTATTTGAACACAATCGGTCTTGGCAGTGACTTGATCTCCGTGTAACAGCCTGGCATGTACCTGCAGGTTTTCTTTTTGCAGGGCGAATGCAAGTTGTGCTGGAACAGATATGGATTTGAATTATGTAAGGCAGGAAATTGTGCATCTCCATATCATATTCCGAGAGGAACGTGCAATTTCACCGCTGCAGACCCATGAAAGCAGGGACGTTAACTCGGGTGCTGCTGAGGCACTTTGCTATATAACGCAGGACTTCATCCCTTCCTGCACCTGGGCTGCAGGGCTCGTCCTCAGAGCCCAGTGTTGTTCTGGTGCCAGCATAACACAAAAGCCTCAAAACAAAGGATCCGGGAGGCTGTTGGGATCCTGCTTGCATCCCGGAGGTAACCACGGGAGTGTATTTCATAGTCTGTAGGACATATCATACAGCACTCCGCAGGAGGGCATCACACCGGAGATTCATTAAGCCCCAGAACCGGCTGCACTGTGGCGTGTGCCCCGACCCGGGCAGGCTTGCTCCTGCAGAGCAGGCAGAGAGCAACCAGGACCGGGAGCAATGGCTGTGTCTGAGGAGGCGGCTGTGTTGGACACGAAGGGGGATTTCCATGTGGCATGAACTCAGTGGACTTCTGAGTTAGGGAAGGAGACCTGCACCTTTGCCTCCTCATAGCAATGGTTTGGCTTGGGAAGAGGCTGGAATTATTTCTCCATTCAAAAACAGGCTTCAAGTGAACTTCAGATGGTGGAGACACACTTCTGCGTGCAAGCTCATAGAGGCTGGATGACCCCACCACCTGGTGCAAGAGCCCGTGAGCGTGTCCACACCACGTGCCCCATCCGAGTGCTGTGGCATCAGTATTTTAATCTTTTTCCATGCTGGGACATTACAGCACAATCCACCTGCAGATTGTTTATCTTGTTTTGTTGTGAATAAAGATGCGGCCTTTAACTTCTGTGAATGTAGTGGTTTGGTTAATGTCTGGGTAACAGAGGGAGGGGATGGGGGC